>NC_057803.1:566520700-566677563 GCF_018294505.1 Triticum aestivum
CTCTGCCACCGCGCCGCCGCCTCCTCGCGGGCCGGCGCCCCTCGTCGCCCCGACGCCGCCCCACCGCGCCGCATCCACCTCCGGCCACCAGCTCCTCCGGCGCCCACGAGCTTCAGGCGAACATCGATTTCCGTGCCGCTACAGTAACTCCGGCGAGATCCGATCTGGATCTGGAAACCCTAGGGGTTGACCTTTTTTCCCTAAGTCTACAGATTATTTAGCTATGTTCATCGTGCCGTAACTTTGCATCCATAGATCCGTTTTGGGCATGTAGCATATCAAAATGTTCGTCTCAGAGAGCACATCATTTAATCTCATTGCATAATTTCCATTTGAGTTCATCTTGATGCCCGAAATGTTGTTGGAAGAGTGCTATTTGAGATAATTGTGAGATCTGCTACTCCAATTAGCTATTTGTCATTTTTGCCATGATTATTGTGTGCATGATATGCCCATGAGCTCTACATGTGTTTTGTCATATGCTTTGTCATCTATCCAGAGGTGCCATCCATGTATTTTTGTGATGTGTGTGGTGACTAGCACAAGCTTGCAAAGTGGTGCATCCATTAATGCTGATTTCAGGGACTTAGCAATTCCACTAAGTCCTTGGACTGTTTTTATCAATATGCCATATGTTCATGTTGTTTCCTAGTGATCCGTGCCTCTTTTGAGGATGATCAATAAGGATGATTTGTTAATCTTGTAGTGCTCTATCCATCCATGTCTTTGTTTGCAATTATGGAGCACCCTAGCTTGAGCCAATCGAGCTCTACGTTTGCTACTTCGTGAATCTGGGCAGATTGTCTACTTGTTAGCGATTTTGCCGAGGATGTTGTAGTTGATCCGTGCATGCTATGTTGTTGTTCTTGCCCTGACTAGCTTGTATAATGTGTATTCTTGATGGGTGCATGCTTAGTTTGTCATGCCTTGCTCTGTAGTGAGTGCATCGAGCTCGTAAACATGCCTACTTGATATCTGATTTGCATGCTCCAGTTTTTCTCTAAGTATGTGATCTGATTATGTTTTTGCCATGTTCACATGCTTGCAATTCTATTTTCTGATCCCTTTTGGCTCAAGGTCACTAAGGGACTTTTGTTAAGCTCTTTGAGTAGCTCCATGTCATGCCTTGCTTTGCCATGTTAAGTTCCTTTAGCATCTAGTTTTCATGCTTCAAAGTGTGCTATCTGACCTGAAATTCCAGACAAGTGTTAATTTCACTAAGTGTGAAATCTGTTTACCAATTGCACTTTTGCCATGCTTGTTTGAACCTGTTAATGGATGAATTGGCCGTAGCTCAGTGTTCACCTTTTGTTAAGCTTCATGAATGGATCCCTGCCATGTATTTTGTTGCCATGTTTGGGTGCTGTAGCATGTTTGTCGTGTTGCATTTAGATGGCTACTTGCTGTATATCGCAGACCAGTGCCATATTTGAATTGCTTGCCATTTCCAAACCGTGTCTCCGATTCCGGCGTTCTTTATATCGATTTCAACCGAAATCGCCTCACCTTTCCAGTGGCACACTTGGATTTCCAAGTTGAGGCCAGGTTCATTCATTCCTTGTCAAATCTTGCATATGCATCATATATCGCATCCCGCATAGCATACCATGTTGCATCATGTTGTTTGAGCTTTGCACATGGTTGATTGTGTTCTTTTTGCTTGTTTTGTCTTGTTTGGGTAGAGCCGGGAGACGAGTTCGCTAGCGAGGATCCTGTTGAGTTTGATTTCGAGGATTCGGTCAACTCTGACAACTTTGCAGGCAAGATGATCATACCCTCGAAATCACTTCTATCTTTGCTTTGCTAGATGCTCGCTCTTTTGCTATGCCTATGCTATGATGCCTACCACTTGCTTATCATGCCTCCCAAATTGCCATGTCAAACCTCTAACCCACCATGTCCTAGCAAACCGTTGAATGGCTATGTTACCGCTTTGCTCAGCCCTTCTTATAGCGTTGCTAGTTGCAGGTGAAGATTGGAGACCATTCCTTGTTGGAACATTATTTTTCTTGTTGGGATATCATTATATTATCTTGGTATCTTAATGCATCTATATACTTGGTAAAGGGTGGAAGGCTCAGCCTTTTGCCTAGTGTTTTGTTCCACTCTTGCCGCCCTAGTTTTCATCATATCGGTGTTATGTTCCCGGATTTTGCGTTCCTTACGCGGTTGGGTGATAATGGGAACCCCTTGATAGTTCGCCTTGAATAAAACTCTTCCAGCAATGTCCAACATTGGTTTTACCATTTGCCACCTAGCCTTTTTCCCTTGGGTTTCATGGACTCAAGGGTCATCTTTATTTTAACCCCCCCGGGCTAGTGCTCCTCTGAGTGTTGGTCCTAACGAGCGATGTCCGGGGCTACCAGGGGCAACTCTGGGCTGGCCTACCTGATGCCTTGCTCATCCGGTGTGCCCTGAGAACGAGATATGTGTAGCTCCTATCGGGATTTGTGGGCACATCTGGGTGGTGTTGCTGGATTTGTTTTAACTTGTCGAAATGTCTTGTAGAACCGGGATACCGAGTCTGATCGGAATGTCTTGGGAGAAGGTATATCCTTCATTGACCGTGAGAGCTTGTCATGGGCTAAGTTGGGACTCCCCTGCAGGGATTTGAACTTTCGAAAGCCGTGCCCGCGGTTATGTGCAGATGGGAATTTGTTAATGTCCGGTTGTAGATAACTTGAACCTTAACTTAATTAAAATGAATCAACTGTGTGAGTTACCATGATGGTCTCTTCTCGGCGGACTCCGGGTAGTGAACACGGTGTTGGAGTAATGCTTGCCGCAGGTTGTTCTCTAGTTATTCGTTCGCGCTTTGCCTTCTCTTCTCGCTCTCTTTTGCGAACAGGTTAGCTACCATACATGCTAGTCGCTTGCTGTAGCTCCACATATTACCTTGCCTTACCTATAAGCTTAAATAGTCTTGATCGTGAGGGTGCGAGATTGCTGAGTCCCTGTGGCTCACAGATTACTTCCAAACTAGATGCAGGGCCTGATGACTCCGTTCCAGATGATGCGCTTGAGCTCAAGTGGGAGTTCGATGAAGCTTCCCGTTGTTACTATGTGTCTTTCCCTGATGATCAGTAGTGGTGCCCAGTTGGGGTGATCGGGACCGTGTCGCATGTTGGGTTGATCTTGTATTTTGGCACCGTAGTCGGGCCATGAGTGATTGGATGATGTAATGTTATTTATGTACTTTGTTTGATGTGGCAAGTGTAAGCCAACTATGTACCTTCCCCTTTTATTATCTATATTACATGGGATGTTGTGATGATTGCCTTACTTGCGACATTGCTTTCAATGTGGTTATGCCTCTAAGTCGTGCTTCGACATGTAGGAGATATAGCCGCATCGAGGGCGTTATAGCGACCTCTCTTGCGGACCCATGTAGTCCTCGAGGTCATCTGCTCGGTTGATGATGGTAGTGCAGTTTTCATGGATGTCAGCGGCGGGGAAGAAGATCTGAGGCGATGAAAGACAGTCTGGAGGCCGGATCCCTGCTGTGCTGGACCCTTCTGTCGTTGGAGCAGCTGAGCTGGGGTGGACGACGGCGCAGCAGGAGCGGGACAAACCACGCAAGGTTTTCTTTGACAACTATCTGTAAGAGAAGTAATTCTGTAAGGGCTCGTTTTAATTGGAGGATTACAACAATGCAGGGATAGGAAATAGATAGGAATAGGATAGGAATGCACGTGCAAAACAGAGAATTTAAAAACACAGGATTTCTGCCAATCTGGGTGTTTGATTCACAACAATTGGAAGATCACAGGATGCAAAGAAGCATGGTGAGATTAAGTCAAACCACAATAAAATGTACGGTTATAATGCTATTATGCTACTATCTCTTAGTCTTGTGCTTCATGAATAGGAATTTGAAAAGGAGGACAAGTGAAAATTAAAATTCCTACGTTTTTTCTATCAAGGAGACACTAAAGGAACAAATCTGTGTGCTCAGTGGACAATATATATAACATGTAGAGTAAAAAAGAGATGCAACAAGTGTGCAACCTCTTTGGCGAAGCCATGTCGATCTCAGCATGATTGGGTTGGCCGGTGAGGATGCTCCGGCTGACTTGGCTGTCGGAGGAGGGGAAGAAGATCTTAGGCGTCTGGAGATGGAGCCCGAGGTACTGCTCCGCTGTGATGGAGGGTTTCGTCGTTGGAGCAGCTCCAGTGAGTTGTACGACGCCGAGGCTGAAGCAGGACAAGAGAGACAATGAACAATGTTAACCTGAGTGGATTTCTAATAGCATCTCCAATACATGACGTAAAATACATAACCACAAAGTGCTAGATGTAAAATACATCAGCCGCTCATCTCTGAACTTAACTGTCGAAACTGAATTTAACTGTCGAAACTGAACTTAACTGTTGAAACTGAACTTAACTGTCGAAACTGAATTTTGCTGTCGAAACTGGACGCACTAGCAAGGTGAGACTACACGTCGGTCGACTGACTTTTTCATCTCTGGTCAGTCGATTTTGCAGCCGTTGGATACGAAATCAAGGGCCTGCGGTTCATCTTCAACCTCCACCCCCCCTGAGCCGGCCAAACAGCAGCCCCCCGTCGCCCGCGGTGTGCCGCCCCGCCCGCCCCGAAAACACTCCCCACCGCCGGTCCGCTGCCGCCCCGGCCATCCCTCTAGGCCCCCCCATGCCGAGCTTTTTCTCCGGCAATCCCCACACCACCGCCCTGCCAACGCCCCGCCACCGCCGGCGACCACCGCCCCCATCCTGAACCCTAAGATAGATAGTGGGGTACCTCTCCGGCGAGCCCCCCTCCCCGCTGCGGCCGGTTCTTCCTTCACCCCAGCGGCATCAGAGTGAAGTATAGCTAAATCGGAGCAGCATCACAAGCAAGAGCAAGAGCGAGAGAAGCAGCGAGAGAAAGAGCAATAGCAAGAGCAGACCAGGCAGGGGACCGAGAGCAAGAGCAGAGCAGCAGCGCGAGCGAGAGCTAAAGCAGCAGCAGGTCCTACTGATGTGGACGTCGCCGCCGAGGGAGCGACGTCGTGGAGGAAGTGGCCGGCGACGCCGCCGTGGATGGAGCCGCGCCGTGTCGGCTCAGGACCGAGCACCGGCAGCACCGTGAGATCGAATCAAGAAGAAAATGCATCGATTAGTGTACAACCTCTTTGGTGGCGCCGATTAGGCCACAGCTTCATCCGAGGAAATGGTGATGATGATGCTCTTTTGCTGGTGTAGGTGAAGACGGCGGTGTGGGAATGGAGGTGGCGCGAAAGACGAGGGGAACGTCGGGGCAGCTCCTTGGAGGTGGAGGACGGGGTGCCTGAACCGGCAGGACGATGAGATCAACGACGGATCCTCATCCGGAACGGTGGATGAGGGACGTCGAGGTGTTGTTGTGGACGACGTCGTCGGGGAAGAGGCTCCGGCTGGCTGGCGGACGGAGCAGGGTGTGGGGTTTCGTCGCGGGTTTTCATGGCCTCGGTGTACGAATGGGTGGGCGGATGGGATGGCAGTGGGGAACCATGGCTTAGAGACGCGCTTGTCCGAAATGTGGGGTAAGTTACGAAAGTACCCCCACCGATTTGAGGCGGTTCTTTCGGTTCAGGGGTACCACGGGCATTTCGTGTGTCAGGATTTCACAGGAGGTGGGAGTTTTCGCGCGCGTTGTAATTTCGGAATAGCAAGGCGCGAGTTGAGATGGAGGGAGTTGTCGGAGCACAACGAGACAAAGATATATCTTAAATATTTCGGGCTAACAAGGCGTGGGTTGAAATTTCCGGACAAGCCTAACATGTACTGTACCAAATCAATGCGCCCTACAAATGTCATTCAAAACTTTGAATTCATGTTATGTTCAATTAAAATATTTCGCTACGTGTATAATGCATGCAACCTACTACTCAAATGAACGTTTTAGTGCATTCCAAACGTACATACTACCGCTTCAATATGAACTAAATTTGAATTCGTTTCTCTATTTGAATAAGATCTACAGTAATGATTGTTGTGAAGTCAAAGCATTTGAATTCATTTCTCTTTTTTAATAAGATCTACAATCATCATTATTGTCAAGTTAAACCATCGTTTGTGTATTATCTTCACATCACACCACATGATTAGTCTCGAGTTACATATGAATTCTGTGTACTATATGAACTCGAACTAGGTTTTTTGAATCCACTTTATTTTGATTTCAAATCACATTACATTTCTAGCTCTAGCTAGATCTTCATAATCTAAACCATGTCTCATATGTATAATGTGTTTATCACATTATGTATGGTGCCTCGCCCCCTACGCCTACAAGTATTTAGATGTGAGTTGCAAACACCACACATTACCACAAATTCAAATAAAATGTGAGAATGTTCGATATATAGTATTGTTTAGATTGTTCGATATTTAGTTGTAAGCTGCAAACGCCACACATTATCACAAATTCAAATAAAATGTGAGATTGTTTGATGTATAGTATGGTTTAGATTGTTCGGCATTTAGCTGTGAGTTGCAAACACCATGCATTATCACATTATGCTATAACATGTGCACAGCACGTGTATCACCGCTATATTCATGCATGCAATGTTTAAAACACTATGATCTCCTATTCAAATATATGAATCCGCTTTCATATGAAATTATGATCTTTGTTAGTCTCTTACACCCACACAATCCTCTAACCTTTGTAGCTACCACTAACTTTCTCTCGTGCATGCACACGCCCTCCTCGCCCTCCCCCTCCCTCGGCATTCTATCCACCGGGCACATTCATTTTTTTCTTTAGGTCGTTCTCCCAAAGTCTCCACAACTCCTTTCCGACACACACCGATCGATAAACCTCTCCAGCGATGTCTGCCTACAACATACAAACACAAATTCAATCTCCTCCTTTATGTGTCCTTGCCTCGTGTCTCTCATACAGTCAGACACACATGTAAACTCTCGCCCCTCTTTTCATCGCTCTCTCACAACCGCACACTCCTCCCCCTATCTAGCTAGTAGTCGGGTCTCTCGTACCACCTACTAGCTCCATTCTCTCTGTCTATCCGTCTCACTGGGCCTTATTAGCCTCTAACAAATGGACATACACCGACCGATCTCTTGCTATACATATAGCTAGCTAGGTCCTTATAACTCGTTTTTACCCACACATCAATCGATCTACCTCATTAGTTGTGTCTCTCCCTTCCTCTGACAAACTATAATTGATCTACCGATCTAGTTAGGTTTGCTTACCAAACACATGGTTCCCCTTCATCATCCATGGATGCGTCCCGACAGATCTATCACGCACAGGCACACACAGAAACACATCCCCACTCTTATTGATAGCATTGCAGTTCCACCCTCAGTTTGTCTAGTAGGCCTCTCCCACCATCTTTGAGAAGCAACTCCATCACCCATCCAGCACTCTACCCCTCTCCCACCCTCTCCCTCCATCTCTCTCTCCTCTATCTCTCTCCCATCATATTTCCCGTCCTTCAGTTATGTATGGATGTCGATCGATCTCCCTCAAGACATAGCTGGGTCTCTCCTTCTCAACACATATACAAGTCATTCTACCTCTATAGTTAGGCCTCTGCTTACCCCTCCCACCACCCCCTCCCCCCACACACATCGATACATCGAGCACTCTAGTCATGTCTCCCTACCACACACAAACTTGACGTGTGCCCTCTAACGTTCCGGTAGGCCAGTCGCCCTATATCTTTGACTTGTACACACACACAATTTCGATGGCTCTCTTCATCGATCTTGCACCCACCCACTTGATCCTCTCTTCGACTCTATCGATAGCTATGACCCCTCCCTCTCTTCTTGTGGATTGCCCGACCCTCTATGTATGATATGGATAGGCCTCCATTTCACACACATTGCATGCAAAATTTTGTTTGAGACGTCATCGACACTTATTCCCACAAATAATTCACGAAATCAACCCCCCACCCCACCCCCACCCAAAACAAAAAACACTCACGAATGCGGTTTGTATCTCTCACACACACCCACGTAGGTGGGGAACATGCACGAAGAGAAGAGGTGCATGCACGGCGCACGTACTCCCGTCTCTTTCCCAACCACACCCGCGCAGGTACACGGTGGAGCTCATTTCTGTACGAAAAAGGCAGCCCACGTGGTAATTTGGCACGTGTACTGGTTGTCCACTTGGTGGAGGGAGGATCGTCTACCACGGGTGAACAAACAAATTGCGACTTGACGTGTTATGTTAAAAATGAGGCAAACCATGTGGGGCCTACCTTAGAGGCAAGGCTCTATACACTGGAGTACTTTTGATGCGTCAACTCGCAGAACGAGGAGAAGCTTGCTTAGTACGCCGTCTCCCCCGCCCACCGGCGCGGTGGCTCGCAGGATGAGGTGCAGCTTGCTTACTACGCCTTACGCCCGCTCCCTCGCCCATGCGCACGGTGGCTCGCAGGACGAGGAGAAAAATTTACTACTCCCTCCGTTTACTCCTCGTCCCTACTACCTTGGTCATAGAGATTATATCATATTGTTTGGAATATATATGTCATTTAGTAGATTTCAATATGAACTACTAGTACATACTCCAAACACGGATGTATATAGACGTATTTTAGAGTGTAGATTCACTCATTTTGCTCCGTATGTAGCACTCTCCCTCGCCCCTCGACCCTCACCCATGTGGTGGACGTGCAGCAATTCATTCGGTCTCATATAGCCAGAACAATATATATTGCACTATCATTATTGCTCAACTTCCCGAAGAGGCGAAGAGCCAATCGCAAGGTCAATATTTTGGAGATGCCAAGCGCAAGGTTATAGGAGAACGAGTAGTAGGTGCCGCGTCATTTATAAATAAAGTTTTTTTTCTTCAGTGGCACGTACGCAATATGATAGGTTCATATGGAGAGAAAAGGAGTACATAGTCAGGACGGGCCAGCCTACACGATTGCTTGCTGGGTTTGCTCTCTTCACACTCTCTCTCGCACAAAACGACAATGGCCACATCTCTAACATCCAGGCGGATCACATCCGCTTGGGGAAGGGGTGGATGCATAGTGTAGATGCGGTGGCCGTCGCCGACGGCGAAAACCCACTGTCGGCACGTCCCGATCAGGGGTCCTCGGCGTTCTCTCTCACAAATCTGGTGAGGTTGCCTTCATCCCTTGCTCACTGCCGCGACGTGGGCAGTTGCCGCCTCCCACCGCCCTCCTCAAGGTTGAGCTACGTCCCTCAGGTACAACTCCCTTTATAGTCGGCTTGCACCACTGCTCCAGCTGCCCACATCACTCCCTGTGGATATTTCTCTACTTCTTTGCCCCGCACATACCTCTACTGGCTTCTACATACTGTATTTGTAATGAGTTTTTGTCTCATCAACTAGTCCCAGTAATCTTATTTTAATCACGCTTGTTCAATTTCTTTGCCACAGGGATGCTCATCTCGATTTTCGTGAAACTGCACAAAATGATCTGATGATCAAAAGGTTGCAAACTTCATTTATTAGGAAGCTCGAACGTTGCCAGCAAATTGAAGCCTGGTCAGGGTTCACGGTTTAAGGGCTAGGGACTGCATGGATCATTTTTTTCTTTAGCTGCCTTTGTTCCAAAATAAGTGTCAACTTTAGTAGCAGTACAACTTTGTACTAAAGTTTGCACAAAGTTGAGAAACTTATTTTGGAACAGAGGAAGTACATATTTGCTATGATCTGTCAATCATTGAGATGCAATAGCATGCATGTTAGTCTCCTTTGTATTTGATGAAATGTTGCAATGGGCAACCTTGGACGCAAGATACATGTAACAGAAGCTGGAAGCTTCATAGCATTGTACAAATTTATCTCGCTGATAAATTATAGTACGTACTATACTAGTACTTCCTCCGTTCCTAAATATAAGTCTTTCTAGAGATTTCACCATGAACCACATGTGGATGTATATAGATGCATTTTAAGTGTAGATTCATTCATTTTGTTCCGTATGTAGTGGAATCTCTACAAAGACTTATATCTACTAGTAATAGCTAGCCCCCACTACTAGGAATTCTCTATCCTCTCCTTGAGCCACGTCATCAAAATTGATGTAGCCGTTAGATGAAGTAAATCAATCCATAATAGCCGTCTGATCTTGACGTAGAGAGGCTCCGCACTAAGCCACATGCAAGCATGCAGAAATACCGTGCCACATGCATGTGAGTGGGTTTTAAATCACATCAACATGTCTGCATGCAAGCATGCACCGGTAGCATGCATGTAAGTGAGCTTCTAAGTCCCATTAACATGTCAAAAAGAAAAATATAATCCCATTATGCAGTAGGAGTTCAGGAGTTGGCTGATCTTTTTTCCTTGCGTGGGATGATCTAAATGATGATGGGAGTTTATTTAGTTTGGCTACCACATTTGTCATGTGGTTATAGAGTTTTTTTTGTTCTATGAAATCAATAATTTTGCGCATAGAGATATACCGTTGTTCCGCGCCAACGCACGAGACTCATCTAGTAATATTTAGGAACGGAGGGAGTACCATGTAAAGAGTTAGGTGTCGCACGGTGATAGTAGTGTGAGGTGGGCCATGTAATCATTGATCCTGCGTGTTTTCACTGCTCTTGCACGCCTCTACTGCCGGAATGGAGAAAATTGTAATCTAGTAGTAGTAGTATACCTCCTTTCGCCGAAAGCATGGGACATCCAGCAGTCCTACTACCTCAGTAATAAAGACCAATGAGCCGTCAAATCACATAGACCCAGCAGTAAGTTGGACGGACGAAGCAACCATCACTCTTGCGCTAGTGAGAGGTCGCGTCCGCTCTGCCCGGGCATGAATGCGGCACCGATTCTTTGGAGCGGCGCTGACCGTTTCGGGCGGAAAGTGCGCGCGGGCGATGGAGGGGCTTTGGGTGGGCCAGGCTGGTCAGGAGCGGGCGTGGCAGCTGTCCGCATGTCCCTACCAGACACGCCCGGAAACAAGAGGATGCACCGATTCTCGCGGCTAAAATTGTACACTACACAACTTCTCTCTGTATAATAGGTCGATCTATCACTCTCCCTAACACACACATGGTGTTAAACACACACACACACACACCTTGGTCCCGTTGCACCTTCTAACGTGACTTATTACACCTAGACGGAGGGAGTAGTAAGTATACGAGATACGGTGGCACACTGACTTAAGTCGAATACAAGTGGCCAAAATTTGTGTGCATGTTATAATAAGGATTCACTTAAAATAGTACGTGAGCGAATAGAGGGATCAATTGGACAGTGTTCCTGAGCAGTAGCGAGATGTGTGAGGTAAGATACACCGCTGGCGCTTTTAATTTTTCTTATTAATTCGTTTGTTTCACCCTCTGACTGGTGGGACTCAACGTACTACGTGGAGAGAGGTAAGGTGACTAAGGCTGCAGTATTTCTGCACCACTGTGGATAGTCTTACCACCAAAGCCACATGACACGATTATGATTGAAATCCCAATGACTCCCACACACACAAAAAAACACGGCATGCTTGTCACACGAATGCAGGAATGTATAAAAGGTTATTTCCCTCTTGTTGAACATAATGGGAGGGTTGTGTAGCTGGTTAGCCTGTTCGCTCACTCTCTCGCCCTCTCTCGCTGGAGCCTCAACGCTTGTAGTTGCTCTCTTCACACTCTCTCGCCCTCTCCAGATCTAAACAAGACTTCGTTGGCCCCTCTCTCCCCTCACTACTGCTCAAAGAGCCGGTAGGATCCGTCCGTCGGGAAGGGAAGGAGGCTTAACGCTGTCGCCGTCGGCGAGAGACTACCGGCACAGTTGTTCACTTTCCACCCAGCGGCGGCGCGGGAGGGCCTCCGACCCCTTCTTCTTCGTTGTCGTCCCGTCGCCCACCGAACCACGCCCCAAGAACCTTAAGGTATAATTTACTTACTCCACATGCATTGCTCTAGCTGCATGTATACCATGAATCTAGGACGTGGTTCAAAGAGGAAAGGAGTGGGGGAAAGTAGTGGGAAAAGTTGTATATAGCATGAATCTAGGACGTGGTTCAAAGAGGAAATGAAGGGGGAAAGTTGTATAGCATTAATCTAGGACGTGGTTCAAAGAGGAAAGGAATGGGGGAAAGTAGTGGGGAAAGTTGTATCGCATAAATCTAGGACGTGGTTCAAAGAGGAAAGGAAGGGGCAAAAGTACTAGTTCAAAAAGGAAAGGAAGGGACAAGGCTGTAGAGTTCGAGCAGGACTAGATTTACTGCGCTCACATAGGGAAAGGCGTCTAAAGATAACAAAACTGGGACCAACACAAATATGCTCCTTGGTTGCTTGTTCTTTGTTGCAACAGACTGTGCATGACCATAGTACAGGGTAGATGCACATGGTGCTGGTGCGTCCACTGTCCCGTGCAACTCATTAACTGTTGTTAATCTAAGGCCATGTTTGGTTAAAAACTCCATAGTCCCTACTTGCTGGGTTCTAGGGACTAACCATGGACTAGAGGTTATTAAATGACATGCTAAAAGACCATGTTACCCCTAGTAATGAACTAATAGAGACAAGGTGCGATGCGTGGCAGGGGCAACTGTTGGAAAAAGTCCCAAAAAGACTCCCTCGGGGTCTTCTTTCTTTAGTCCCAAATGCCCACTTTTAGTCCCTAAAAGTCCCTTCTCTTTGGTTTAGATGGGACTGACACGGAGTTTTTTTAGTCCCTACACCAAAATGTCCCTATAAACAAACACCCTCTAATAATGCCGCTGGAAAATTGATGCAATGTCATAGTTAAAAGCAAATTACATGTTTAATGAATTTTATTGTTAATATAATCTCTATGTTAATATTAATCAATGCCACCGTTTGAGAAATGCTACTGTCTTGCTTTCTTTCCCATTTAGATAAGGTAGATGCTTCTTTTTGTTGGCTTCTGTGTCATCCACCGTTATTGACCACTAATTGTTTCCTTTGCACCTCTGTGTAAACAGGGTTATCTGCATCACCTCGTTGCCATTGTGACCTTTTGTTGCACTACATAAAACACTTTTGTTTTTAGAGTGTTTTGTGCAGTTCAACCAAAATGCCACACCGACAACGTTGCTTGATTGCTTGGTCTTAGTGGAACTGCATAAGAGGAGATCTTACTTCCTATCCGTTAAGGCGAATTTGGTTTAGATCTTCTTCTTGTGAGTTGTTTGAATTCCGCATCATGAGAGGTCAGTACTAGCCTTCTTTCACATGATTCTGCAGTGTGCATTCATATGTTGTGCTACTTGTACGATAATGTTGCTTGATTTTAGTGAACTGCACAAATGGAGACAAGACTTCCAATCTGAATGTGCACCGTAATCCCATTGAGGTAAGATAAGGATATTTCACAACTGCTGGCCTGTATTTTGCCACTTTCATCAGAAAATTAAGTTTAGTACTATACTTGTGCTCCCTGATTGACATGCCAAATCTTACATTGAAGGCGAAGCTTGTTTGTTATTGAACCAAGTGATGAAGGGGAAGAACAAGGGGAAGAAAAACAAAAATCAACTCCCGGTGCTGTCATGAAAAAGTGGTATTGTCCTTGAGAAGTGCTTCATCTGTGCTGTTTTAAATATTTCCTTTCCTTTTTCTCGAGCAAACAGTGATGCTAGCATTTAGTAGTCCTCTTGTCTTTGCACAACAGGATCATCTTCCTCTGAAGAAGAATATGGAGTACGTGAAGTGACTAGTTCCGATTATGCCAGGATGAAGAAGCCCTGTCTATCTTATCATTAGAAGTAGCAGTTGAAGGATGGTTACATTACTCCCACAAGACCAAACTAACTTCAGCTCAGAAGGACTGACAAAATCTCCATTTTTTTGCTGTGATGCGCGAGTACAATGTTGTTCTAGGATTCTTTCTGGTGAGTTCCATTTTTCTAAAAGTGTGCTCTACATGGACCATGTATGTGCCTATTGAAATTGTCAATTCATAGTACAGTTTGCTCTATACTAATCACTTTTTTGTATTTGTGCAAACAGGGGTGCTCAGCTTGATTTCAATGGGAACTACACAAAATGTTCATGAATGCATCGAATCATTAATTTCCACCACAAGAAAGGAGGTGCCGATAAGTTCAAGGTGTTGCAACATATAAGGGCGAAATCATACAAGCTACGCGCGAATTTGGTTGATTTTGGTGGAACTGCACAAAAAGAACAGCTGGTTTATTTAGCACGAGGTGCCATGTCAATGTACAAACTGATGGCAAACCCTGCCCATTCCACAATCGTAGGCATTTGATATTTTGGAATGGGACAACCTTGTCAAATTTTGCTCATTGATTTTAGCAAGACATGCGTTTGATATTTTTGAATGGGACGCCCTTGCTGTCAGCAGCATCGATCATTTTTTTCTTCATTCTTTAGTTGTGAACTAATATTGCCTCTGACATGTGAGTCACTGAGATGCATAATCATCGATTGTTTTGAATGTTCTCTATGAATTGCCAGGCCCGTGTGTTTGATTGCAATGCACATAAACGCTAAAAACCTGCTCAAACTCTTTGTACTCCTTCTGTTCCTTTTTACTTCGCACATTGTGAAAGTGCATACTTTTTTGTATAAGATTGGTCAAAGTAGAGATACTTTGACTGCAGACAAAACTTGTATGCAGACTAAAAAGGACCGGAGGGAGTACATGTGAAACTGCTGCAAACGAGGTGATCACCTTGGGAATAATGCTAGTACATATTGTTTTGCATGTTCATCCAATGCCAGTGATACAGGAATTCGAACTAATCGAAATAAATTCATTCATACATGGTCGGATTTCATATAAACATGCCAGATTTCATTACATTTCATACATTCTTCAACAAAAAGGGGTGCGCTGGAGGTATAATTAATTAACCGAAGCTACCCACCTGTGTCCCACTGAGCCGAACAGAAGTTTCAGTGACTTAACTACAGGTGCAGTTGCGTAACTGACATGTGGCCTGTTCGGCCCACGTGTCAGTCAGCCAACTGAACCAACAGTTAAGTAGAAGCAGCGTTATTCTCCAGCAGAACTCCCCGACTCCACGTCGCCGCCAAGAAGCTAACCGGCCGTCAATGGTCAACCCGCCTAGCTTGGCTTCAACAGGATGGTAGCAGCGGTGGCCTTACTTGGACCCGAGTGGCGGCAACCTACCGTGTTCTACTCTTCCTCGTTTTCTGTGTGGCCCGACCTCGTTGGCAGCGGGGCGGGGCCTCGGCGGAGCCGACGATGTCCTCTGTCTCGTTGCCGGCGGGCGGCGCCTCAGCGAAGCGGTGGAAATCCTCCCCCGCATTGCCGGCAGGGTGGGGCCTTGGCTCAGCCGGCGATGTCCTCTGCCTCGTTGTTGGCGGGGCGGGGCCTCGGCGGAGCCGGCAGTGTCCTCTGCCTCATTGTTGGCGTCGCGGGGCCTTGGTGGAGCAGGGCCTCGTCGACACCAGCGGAGCGGGGACTCGTCGGAGTCGGCATTGTCCTCTACCTCGTCCTCGGTCTCGCCAAACAGTGCCTCGCCCGCTTCATCGCCCTCTTTGCTAGCCTCTTTGTAGGCGGCCGCAGCCTCCACCACCCGCATGCGCTCCCGCCAGCGCTCGAGGTGGCCCTTGTGGGCGGAGCGGTACGAGTCGAGCAGCGCCTCCTGCTCCGCCCGCTCCGCGGCGATCTGCTCCTCCGCCTGCAGATGCTCCTGGAGGAGATGGTTGTTGTAGGCGGCATCGGCATGCGCCTCCCGAAACTGCTCCTGACGCATCTGCCTCACATTGTCCATATATTGGGCACGGGCCTCATTGATGGTCATGGTGCAATGCACCGGCGAGGATGGCGCGGAGGAGGGGGTTGGCGCCGGATCGTCGACTACCATGTTCTCCATTGGGACGTCGTCGTCCTCTGGCTGCCTGCCGGCCAGCCGGTCGGCAGCAATGGCTGCCATCCCCTTGTGGTCCGTCGTCCGTCCGTCCCGAAGAGCACTGGAGCGCGAGGAAGCCATGGTGGGAAGTAGTGGTGTGGACAGGAGAAAGGGAACATATGCGGATGACTGCGGCTATGGCCGGGGCAGCAGTTTATATAGAAATGGTGGGCGGGCGGAGGGACGGACGTGTGGCGCCGGAGTAGCCGCCTCGGCAACCGCATATCATCAATATGGGGAGCAGATGGACGGACGGACGGCACTTGTGTCGTTTGAAGGCGGAGCAATCGCCTGCACTGGGAAGCGGGGCGGGCGGCGCTGACTGTTTCAGGCGAAAAGCGCTCGCGGGCGAGGAGATGACTTTACTTGGAGAGGATGACAATGGGGACCCACCAGGTCCATAGCCTCACATACGCAAGTGCCTCCTTATTATATATATATATATATATATGTGTGTGTGTATGTATAAAACTATACTCCCTCCGTCTAGGTGAATAAGTCGTATTAGAAGGTGCATCACGACCTAGGTGCAAGCAGATTGGTGGAAAAGAAGAATATTTCTCTCTTCTAAACACAAAATTTAATCACAGCAGTTAAGAGGATGCCTTATTAGCTACCCATGCAGGCCATCGTAATTCATAGCATGCAAAGCGCTTTTATTTCTTGCCTAATAACCGCATGGACGTGCTGCATGCATTGGTCCTTGCCCGAGCAAAAAAAAGGGAGGAAAGGGGTTTCCACGGGAGACAACGAGGAAGAGGTGGAAGCGCTCGCTGGAGTTATTTATTTTGCTTCCCACTGGTTTCCTGACATCACGGTCCCACACCATTGTCAACCTATGTAGTACTAGTCAATAAATGAGAGAATTGCACAAGAAATGGCTGACAGTTGGGACCAAGCAGCTCGAGCAGTATTTGTGTTTTTGAGGTGTGAGCACTGCAGAGTTTTTCGATGTTTAGCCCAGATATTAATTTTTCTCCTCTGAAAAACAACGAAAACATCACTGCAGGTATTAACTGGGCGGGCTGTGGCCCGTCTAGCCCAGGCCAAATATCCAGCCCGCATATTAATTTTTTTCAACCTAAAAATGGCTAGCCCAGTTATACTTTTTTTAGGAATACCCAAGCAAGGTCAAGTTGTTATTCTCCGCCCTGCTGGGCTGCAAATCTTTCCTAGGAGGGATGCATTAGGCTTAACAAGAAAATGGGCTTTAAGAAATAATAAATGGGATGTAATTATAAAAACTGGGCAGTAACTATAAAAAAATGCACCAAACACGTGATTACTTTATAAAATATTTTTTTTGGATATTGGAAATTTTAATTTCATTAATTGTTGCGAGCGCAATGTTTCATTGGATTTTTACGTAATATAATTTTATATTGAAATTGTATTTAATCTGACTAGAAATTTCGGGATAAAAATATTTCGGATCCCATCAAAATGTGGGAAATTTTATTGAATTATGTTTTGAACGGTTGGTTGAAATGGGTTGTACTTTTAACAAACTGTAAATGGGCTGTAGTAAATTCCATTAGAATTCAAAAATGGGCTACACATTCTTACAAATCTCAAATGGGCTATAAGTTCTCTGCCACACACTTCTGGCCTTACTAAGTTGACGCGTCCCCTAAAAAAACAGAGTTGACGCGTATGCAAGGCTTTGTCAACTTATAGTCAACACACGGTTCTAGCAGCAGTGGCCGTTGGATGTCCATACAACGGATGTCGTGCTTCTTCTTCAATCTCGGATATTCTAGCTTCACCCACCCAAAAAATGATTCCTCCCCCTGACATCTGGGGCGCACCGTTTCAGAAGCTGACCTGTGGGCCTACTAAATTGACGTACCAAGGGCTTTGTCAACTTAGTCAATATAAATGATTCTAGCTGCAGTGACCGTACGATGTCCATCCAACGGCCGTAGTGCTTCTTCAACCTCTGGTCTTCTTGCTCCAGCCGCCCAAAGCAGTGCCGGTCGTGCCGCCTGCTCCTGCCTCCCGTGGCCGGTTGTGCTGCTGTGGAGGCCTCACCGCCCCTACTATTCCCACCGCTGGCCAGCCCCTGCGGTGACGGCAGCCTCACACCGCAGCCGAACGAGTGAACCCTCATACTCCTCTCCGCGTGGGCATCCACTGCCGCGTCTTCACCGGCTCCACGTTGTCCCCTTCCTAGGACTCGCTGTCGTCCACCGCCCTGGTGCTTTCGGCGCGGTGTGGTCAACGTGGAAGGAACGACTTCCATCGGACGTGGACTGTACGTGGAGAGGCTGACAGCTGGGTCCACGGCAGCAGCAAGGAAGTGTCTCCTTATTATGCAGAAAATAATGATTCCTCCACCTGACAGCAGGGACCCACCAGACGGGCCACCAGTATTTTGCGAAAATACTCGTTTCCCCTGACAGCTCGGACCCACCGGAAGTGCCTCCTTGTTACGCACAAAAAAATGAATACTCCCCCAGCTAGCTGGAACCCACCTTGCTGGGAGGCTGACTTGTGGGCCTACTAAGTTAACGGGGATGCAGGGCTTTGTTAACTTAGTCAATATGAATGATTCTAGCTCCAGTGACCGTACGATGTCCATCCAACGGCCGTAGTGCTTCTTCAACCTCTGGTCTTCTTGCTCCAGCCGCCCAAAGCAGCGCCGGTCGTGCCGCATGCTCCTGCCTCCCGTGGCCGGCTGTGCTGCCGCAGAGGCCTCACCGCCCCCTACTATTCCCACCGCTGGCCAGGCCCTGCGGCAACGGCAGCCTCACACCACAGCCGAACCAGTGAACCCTCGTAGTCCTTTCCGCGCGGGCTTCCACTGCCGCGTCGTCCCCTTCCTAGGCCTCTCCTCGTCCACCGCCGTGGTGCTCTTCGCGCGGCGTGGTCAACGTGGTCAAGGAACAACTTCCATCGGAAGAGTACTATACGTGGAGAGGCTGACAGCTGGGTCCACGGCCACAGCACAGTTTTTTTGTGATTTTCCAAGTAAGTCGCTTTGTCAGGCCTGTTGGGCTGCAAATCTTTCAAGACGAGGAGAGCTTTCATTCGGCTGGCCGAGAAAATGGCCCATCAGTAATGAGAAATGGGATGTACATTTTTAAAACACATCAAACCGGCAATTAGTTTCAAATATCTTTTTTTTAATTTCAAGTTTTGAAATTACATTAATTTTTATGCGTGGAGAATTTGTTGGATTTTATATTGATATACATTTATTTTTAAAATTAGTTTGAATGTGAGTCGAAATTTCGGGATTAAAAACAGTTCGGACCGCATCAAAATATGCAAAATTTCGTATAATTTTTTAACTGTTGCCACAATATGGGATGTAATGCTAACAAAAAGAATATGGGCTCCAAAAAGAACCTTAAGAATTAGCAAATGGGATGTAAATTATTAGAAATAATGGCAAATGGGCTGTATGCTGTTTTCCACAGATTTGAGGCTTTCCTAAAAAAAGTTGACGCACAAGCACTGACTGTTGGATGTCCATCCAACGGCCGTCGTGCTTCTTCAATCTCTGCTCTTCCTGCTCCAGCCGCTCAAACAAGCACCGGCGAGACTGCCTGCTCCTTCCTCCTCGCGGCCGGCTGTGCTGCCGCGCAGGCCTCACCGCCCGACCGTACTCCCATTGCTGGCCTAGCCATCCCTCTATTCACCCACACCTGCTGTTATTCTCCGGCGACGGCAGACGAACCAGTAAACCCTCGTACAGTCGTACTCCCCTCCGCGTGGGAAACAACTGCCGAGTCTTCCCTGCCTCCGTGTCGTCCCCTTCCTAGGCCTCGCTGTCGTCCACCACCTTGGTGCTCTTAGCGCGGCGTGGTCAACGTGGTCAAGGAACGACTTCCATCGGACGTGGACTGTACGTGGAGAGGCTGACAGCTGGGTCCACGGCCGCAGCAAGTAAGTGCCTCCTTATTACGCGGAAAATAATGATTCCTCCACCTGACAGCTCGGACCCACCGGACGGGCCACTGTATTTCGCAAAAAAAATGTTTCCCCCTGACTGCTGGGATCCACCAGCTACATCTTCGCACGCAAGGAAGTGCGTCCGGGCAAAAAAAAGATTCGCCCCCTGACTGCTGGGACCCACCAGCTACATCTTCGCAGGCAAGGAAGTGCCTGACAGTCGGGACCCACCTGGTCGAAGCGTACGTCGTGTTGTCATTCTGGTCGCGAACGTGTACGTACATACTGGTCGATGTAGAGGCGCACACGTGTCGTAGTAGAGGCGCGCTCGTGTCGTAGTAGAGGCGCACACGTGTCGTAGTAGAGGCGTGCATGTAGCATGTACACGTACGTACAACGGCCAGGGTGTAAGAAAGAAAATACGACAACATATGTGTACATACGGGCGGGGTCTCGAACGCCTAGTCGCGCATACGTACGGCCATGGCTCGTGTACATTGCTGGGTCGGAACGGAGAAACAGCGTCGTCGTCGTGTTCATGGGGAGGCAACGGAATGCGTCGTGTTCATGGGGAGGCAACGGAATGCGTCGTGTTCATGGGGAGGCAACGGAACACGTGGGAGCCAACCGGCTGGGTCAAAACAGAATGCGTGGTCGTGTTCATCAGGAGGGCTTGGACGGAACAGGCGATGGAAACGAGGCCTGGCGTACCACACAACGGAGGAAACGGACCTCCTATGTTCGAAACGGGGTCCTATTGATCGGGAGGGGTCTGGCGTACCGCAAAACGGAGGAAACGGACCTCCTACGGTCGAAACGGGGGTTCTGTTGATCGGGAGGGGTGTGGCGTACCGCAAAACGGACGAAACGGACTTGTGTTGGAGCGCTACGGTCGAAACGAGGGTCCTGTTCATCGGGAGGGGTGTGGCGTAACGCAAAGCGGGACTCCACGGGATACTGTTCATCTCCACCGTCTACCCCCTCCACCCTTCACGAGCTACTGTTCATCCACCGTCGACCTCCTCCAGCCTCCACCTGCGCCTGTTCATCCACGGGCTCCTGTTCATCCAGCCTCCACCGCGCGCTACTCCACCGACTATTGTTCAACCAGCCCTCTCCACGGGCTCCTGTTCAACCACCCCTCCACGGGCTACTGTTCATCCTGTCCTCCACCGTCTACTGTTCATCCTGCCCTCCACGGGGTGGTCCTGTTCATCCAGCCCTCCATGGGGTCCTGTTCATCCAGCCCCAACCGGCTCGATCGATCGGGGTCCTGTTCATCCAGAGGCAACACCACGGGGTCCTGTTCATCCACCCCCACCGGGAACTGTTCATCCACCCCGCCCCCCGCAACGCTCACTGTTCATCCAGAGGCAGCATTGATCGGCTTCAGTTAGCAGCAGTAGCGAAGGAATCGCTCGATCGGGTTCAGTTAACAGCCATCGATTGATCGCTCGGGTTCAGTAACGCGTAGCCTGCAGTGCAATCGCTCGGGTTCAGTTAGAGCCCAACGCCTCATTCGGGTTCAGTTAGAGCCAATGCCTCGCACACACACGCATACATGTACGAGAGAAACGCGCATCGCTCGGCCCCCGACCTCCCACCGTAACTGGGAACTCCCCGAAATTTTCCTCCCCCTCGCTTCTACCATGGTTTTTTCCGTCATGGACGGCCCATAGAATGTCATGCAGCTGCTTGGCCCGCCCAGGACGAAAAGCCCATTTTCTGTCATGATTTTTTGTCATAGAAGTAGGAGCCCACCACATCTATGATGATACCGGGTTTTGTCACAATTATCTTCATAGAAGTGCCATATGTATGACAGAAAAAAAATTGTTCGGCCCAAAATGTCACGGATGTGTCTTTTTTTTGTAGTGTGTGTTCAAGGCTACAATGAAGCTGAAAAGTGCAAGGCTTTGGGGCGACCAGGCATCGACCCCAGAATGGCTGCCAAGAAGAAGAAGAAGCCAGCTGTGGCTAAACCAGAAGCATCAAGGCAGGAAGAACCTCACATTGTCTTCCCAGCCAGTATGACAGGCTCAAAGCCTAAGGTCCCCACAGTGGCTTCAGAATTCAAGAAAACTAGAGCAGCTGAAGCCGAAGCCAGAAAGCGCAAGACCAAAGCCACCACTGATGATGCTCCGCCAACCAAGAAAAGAAAAACAAAGAAGAGAGATCGGGCTGCTTCCACAGAGCCCCTTATTGTCGAGCCAATTTCTGTTGCTCGTCCTTCCTCTGCACATCGAGAACCTCGTTTGGTAGTTCATGAGCCTGCTTCCATAGAGGCTCCTGAAACTGAAGAGAATCCAACTGTTGACCCCACCATAGCTGAAGACATTGGTCCTCACGACAATGTTGAAGATGATGAAGTCCTTCCTCAGATCGAGCACAATTTCGTATCATCGCATGTTCTCACGAACAGCAAACTCATTAGCATTGATCATCCATTGACGCCAATTGCTTAGGATGACTCATGGGCTGATTACCCTCAAGAATCCCCTCATGCTGAAGAAACACAAGTCACTCCCCCGCCGCAGGTCACCACTCCGGTGATTGACAATGAAGACTTTGAGGCCCAACCAACTCCATCTCCACAGGCGTCGCCAGCATTTCGCAGGCTTCGCAAAGGACCAAGGCCACAGGTCACATTGTCAAGTGTTCCAGAAGGAGAAGAGTGCCAATCCGTTTCACGCGAAGTCTTTCCTGAAGCCTCTCCTACTGCGAACATCCCTGAATCTGAAGCCAAAACGGCTGAAGATATTCCGGCTGCATCAGCTGATGACCATGAAGAAGAACCGAGAGAAGAAGAACATTTTGGTACACCCCCGTCCAACCCTGAAGTTGTTCTCGAGGAAAATGTGTCCGACCCTCTAGCTCCTAAAGTGGAGGTTACCAATACTGAGGCGGCCACCAACATCAACACTAAAGCCAATGATGTTGTCATGGCTGAAGTTAATGTGGCGCCTGAAGCTAATGTGGTGCCAGAAGTGAATGCACCTGAAGCCAATGCAGCACCCGAAGCAAATCCGATGCCTAAAGCCAACGCCTCTGCTCCTGTACCTCCTCCAAGGCCACACACCATCGAGCAAGCATATGATCATGGACAACTTGTTACCATCCGCTGGCCAATCCTGGTTCCTCCGCCTGCTCCCGGACCTCAGTTTGCCTATCATGTGGAACACATGCCTCAGGTCCAGAAGCCAAAGCCAAGGCTACCACGGTTTCCAGGTACTGCAACTTCACCAGGATCATTTAATCTGAATGGATTCAAGGCTCACAACACATTCTTCGACAGTGACAAGAACCCCTACACAAGGCCAAGAATCTCTTCGGACCGATTCTGGAGTTATCAGCAGCGAAGCTATTATTCATGCATCTTGTATAATCAGGGACGCTTCTTCCCTCATATGCATCTTAATTGTGAAGCCATTGCTGGACTGCCATGCCTTGAAGAAGCCCATGACTGCTTCCGTGATGCGGGTCTGCTCAACTTTGTGACTGCCAAGGAACACTAGATTGAAGAACTTCTACTTCAATTCTATGATACCCTCCATATTCGTGGATACAACAAGGATCCGAAGACTTGGATCCTTGAGTGGATGACAGGAGATGTTCATCATGAAGCTAAAGCCCAAGACATCATTGATCTTACAGCCCTTCCCACTCCTGGCGAATATTATGAACCGGGTTGTCAACAACACCAGAATGTTTTGGAGAGCATTTGTCAGAAGCCAGAACCCAACATGAGTCAAATGCTGAGCATGATGAAGCCTTTGCCACGCGACACTGAATACCCAACCAAATTCTTTGTTGAAGACCTAGAGTATCTGCCTCGCACCATTTACCATATCATTAGAAAGACTCTATGGCCTGTCAAAGGACATTCATCTGCAGTGAACCTTGAAGGAGCAATGAAGACTTTGGTTTTATATATCTTCAATGGCATAAGCTTCAATGCTCAAGACTTCTTCATCAGGTAGTTGGCTGCATCTGGCTCCGACATCTTTGGTCTGAAGTTCTATGCCCCATGGGTAATGCGTCTTATCAAGCTTCACTCTGCCTTCAACTATTAGCCGTCTATGCACAATCATCTTGTATTCTTGCCAGAGGTTGATCTGTCTGTTGAAGCTATTTACCCAGAGCCTGCAAAGGATCCAATTTATCTTCACGATGTTGATCGTCAAAGCTTCACCCAGCCCATTGAAGGAGTTCAGGCAGTCTCTCGTGTTTATCCCTTGGCTGGCAACACACGTACCCCTCGCGCCCAAACTAAAGCCACTAAAAGCACCATTGCCCAATGGCCTAGGAAGCAATCTCGTGTTCTCAACGGCCGAGAGCTGCTCATCGCTCTACATCAGAAACATGACAAGCATCATGACTGGCTTAAGCATCAGATGCAAAGCCTCTTGGTGGACGTCAATCGCATTCGCAATCTTGCCACCAAGAATGCCTTTGTTACACATGAAACCTATCGGAGGTCATGGAAGAGTTTGACGTTGCTCAGTGCTGAAGCTGATCTTCAAGACGATGGCTTCACAGAGAGATTCAAGTTTGACTCAACTCCTCCAAGGAATGCTCACTTGCGTCGGACTCCCTCCCTTGAAGACTCTGACTATTCTTCCTCAGCTGCAATGGTGAATGACTGAGTTATAGATGATCAAGATGATGCCACTTCACCACCTCCACCTTCAGTGCGTCTTGACACTGCACCAAGTTCTTCTGCACCACCGGACCTCAACGATGACCCTGCTGCTTCGCCTACTCCTCATGGGAACGAGTAGAAGCTCTATGTCTTCAAACCTTTTTGGTCATTACTGACAAAAGGGGGAGAAGCATATGAGTTGATAGTCTTCAAGCGGGTCCATATGGGTGGTTGCTTTACTTTTTGCTACTTTTGCCAAGTGCTTACAACTCTCGCTTTTGAAACATTTGGTTCGTTTTGATTTGTAACACTTAAACCTGATGGTCGTTTGCTACCTTTTTCGACACTATGTGATGCGATGAAAAACTCCGCATGTGCGACGATAAATTCTGCACGAAGTCATTTTGTAGACGTCCATTTTTCATTATGCATGTCATTATCTTCGTTATATCCTTTCATGCATGATGAATTGTCTTCATAAGTAGAAGAGGAGCTCCGCAAATACAACCTGCCATGTGCATTTGCATTCAAAAGCAAAATACTTATATGCACATCTTCAGGGGGAGCCTGTCTGCTACTTACGAAGACAATACCTAAATCCTTTACAATTTCACATACTTTTATCCCCGTTGAAAACTTCAACCAGTTTCTCATCAATCACCAAAAAGGGGGAGATTGTAAGTGCGTCTAGTGCCACCCCTAGTTGGTTTTGGAGTATTGACGACAAACCTGGTTGAGGGACTAATGTGTTTGTGAGAATTGCAGGATAACACAGGTAGAAGTCCCTCATTGATTCGGTTTTCCTACCAGAGATGACCCCTAAAAATGTATGAAGACGTTGAAGTCAAAGGTGGTATGTGAAGACATTCACATTGAAGACTATGACAAGAGAAGACATCGCGTGAAGACTATGGAGCGTGAAGACTTAGTTGTTTCATCGTTCTTTTTCTTCTTTATTGAGTCATAGGAACCACCGTACTGTTAAGTGGGGTCCAAGTGAACCAGTCATAATGACTGAGGTGATGCTTAACCAAAATCCTATGTCTTCGAGTGAAGACTATGATAGCACATCTTATCCAGATCTGGATAAGTCAGCTTTGCTTGTAGCTCAAGTAAAGTTTCCGTGTGTGTTTGAAATCTGACCGTTGGAACACGTGTCAGTTCCTTAGTGACCCAGGGTCATTTCAGACAAATCAGGTCGGGTTGCCTAGTGGCTATAAATAGCCCACCCCTTACACCATAAATTGGTTGGCTGCTCAGAGTTAGTGCACGACTTTTGTCGTTTGAGAGCAACCCACCTTGAAGCCTTTGAGAGAGAAATCCTTGCGAGGACAAAGCCCTAAACACCCAGAGCCAAAGAGTGTTAGGCATCACTTAAGTCTTCTTGTCTGTGTGATCTGAAGACTTATTACACTTGAGGACTGTGAATCCTCCAGCCGGTTAGGCGTCTCGTTCTGAGCATCCAAGAGTCATTGTGGATTGCCGGTGAACGAAGTCTGTGAAGGTTTGGAAGTCTACCTTGAAGACTTACCAGAGTGATTGGGCGAGGACTGGGTGTCCTTAGCTCAAGGGGAATAAGGTGAAGACATGGTCTTCTGAGTTAAATCTCAGCCTCCCTAACCAGACGTACAGTTGTCACAGCAACTGGAACTGGTCCAACAAGTCATTGTCTTCAACAAGCTACTGGTTCTATCCTTACCATCTCTTTATTTGCAGTTGGTCCTTGTGAAGTCATTGCCTGTCTGCATTATCTTCTGTCTTCACTGAGCGACTTCTTGTTCTGATTGGTTTCATACTATCTTCCATCCTGATGCATACTGCCTAGTTGCTATTAGTCTTTGTGCTTTCACTTCATTGAATACTTGACTATGGCTTGCCTAGTGTAGTAATAGGTTTATTTCTATTGTTTGTATTTGAAACTTCCATGTTTTGAAGACTTTCATAAAAATCGCCTATTCACCCCCCCACTCTAGTCGATCACTAGCACTTCCAATCACTCTTTCCTCTTCAAGGGAAAACTAATGCAGTGTTCAAGAGGTAGCAAGCTTTCATAATCTTATAGCTCTAGTGCATCCGTTGCATGGCAATCCCTACTCGCTCACATTGATATCTATTGATGGGAATCTCCATAGCCCGTTGATACGCCTAGTTGATGTGAGACTATCTCCTTCTTTTTGTCTTCTCCACAACCACCGTCTATACCACCTATAGTGCTATCTACATGGCTCACGCTCATGTATTGCGTGAAAGTTGAAAAAGTTTGAGAACGTTAAAAGTATGAAACAATTGCTTGGCTTGTCATCGGGGTTGTGCATAATTTAAATATTTTGTGTGATGAACATGGAGCATAGCCAGACTATATGATTTTGTAGGGACAAGCTTTCTTTGGCCATGTTATTTTGAGAAATAATTATTTTTTTAGTATGCTTGAAGTATTGTTGTTTTTATGTAAATATTAAACTTTTGTTTTGAATCATACAGATCTGAACATTCATGCCACAATAAAAAGAATTATAGGATAAATATGTTAGGTAGCATTCCACATCAAAAATTCTATTTTTATCATTTACCTACTCGGGGACAAGCCGGAATTAAGCTTGGGGATGCTTGATACGTCTCCAACGTATCTATAATTTTTTATTGTTCCATGCTATTATATTATCTGTTTTGGATGCTTTATATGCATTAATATGCTATTTTATATGATTTTTGGGACTAACCTATTAACCTAGAGCCCAGTGCCAGTTCTTGTTTTTTCCTTGTTTCAGAGTTTCACAGAAAAGGAATACCAAACGGAGTCCAAACAGAAGGAAACTTTCGCGATGATTTTTCCTGGACCAGAAGACATCCAGAGGGCTTGGAGTGCACGTCAGGAAAGCCATGAGGCGGCCACAAGGTAAGGAGGTGTGCCTAGGGGGTAGAGCGCGCCCCCACCCTTGTAGGCCCCTCGTGACTCCACCGACCTATTTCTTCCACCTATATATTCCCAAATATCCCAAAACATTCTAGGGGAGCCACGAAACCACTTTCCACTGCCGCAACCTTCTGTACCCGTGAGATCCCATCAAGGGGCCTTTTCCGGCGTCTTGCCGGAGGGGGATTCGATCATGGAGGGCTTCTACATCAACACCATTGCCTCTCCAATGAAGCGTGAGTAGTTTACCAGAGACCTACGGGTCCATAGCTAGTAGCTAGATGGCTTTCTCTCTCTCTCTCTCTCTCTCTCTCTCTCTCTCTCTCTCTCTTTGATTCTCAATACAAAGTTCTCCTCGATGTTCCTGGAGATCTATTAGGTGTAATACTCTTTTGCGGTGTGTTTGCTGAGATCTGATGAATTGTGGATTTATGATCAACTTATCTATGAATATTATTTGAATCTCCTCTGAATTCTTATATGCATGATTTGATATCTTTGCAAGTCTCTTGGAACTATCGATTTGGTTTGGCCAACTAGATTCGTTTTTCTTGCAATGGGAGAAGTGCTTAGATTTTTGTTCAATCTTGCGGTGCTCGATCCTAGTGATAAAAGGGGAACCTACATGTATTGTATTGTTGTCATCGAGGATAAAAAGATGGGGTTTTCATCATATTGCTTCAGTTACTTCCTCTACATCATGTCGTCTTGCTTAAAGCGTTACTCGGTTCTTATGAACTTAATACTCTAGATGTATGCTGGATAGCGGTCGATGTGTGGAGTAATAGTAGTAGATGTAGGAAGGAGTCGGTCTACTTGATACGGACATGATGCCTATGTTCATGGTCATTGCCTTAGATATCGTCATAACTTTGCGCTTTTCTATCAATTGCTCGGCAGTTATTTGTTCACCCACCATAATATTTTCTATCTTGAGAGAAGCCTCTAGTGAAACCTATGGCCCCCGGGTCTACTTTCCATCATATAAGTTTCTGATCTACAAGTTTAGTTTCCTATTTACTTTCTTTGCACTCTTTTACTTCCCGTTCCATAAACCAAAAATACCAAAAATATTAATTTACCGTTTATCCATCTATATCAGATCTCACTTTGCAAATAACCGTGAAGGGATTGACAACCCCTTTATCGCGTTGGGTGCAAGTTGGTGTTTGTTTGTGCAGGTATTCGGTGGCTTCTGTGTTGTCTCCTAGTGGATTGATACCTTGGTTCTCAAAACTGAGGGAAATACGTACTCTACTTTGCTGCATCACCCTTTCCTCTTCAAGGGAAAAATCAATGCAAGCTCAAGAGGTAGCACCTGGCTTCACGCAAAAGGGAAGTGTGGTTGCCTTCCTAGGACCCGAGAGGTGGCGACCCACAATGCACTAGTCTTCCTCGCTGCCCGCGGCACCCGCATATGTGTCAACTTCGTGGTTGTGGTGGCGGGGCGCGGCCTTGGCGGAGCCGCCGATGTCTTCCTCATCATGGCTCTTGCCCCACACCTTGTTCGCTGCCTCGTCAAACTCCTTGTAGGCAGCCTCAAGTTCTGCCTGATGCTGGAGGTAACACCGTGGGCGAGGTGGATCTCGTGGACGGAGCGGTAGGACTCGAGCAGCGCCACCTGCTCTGCCACGTCCATGCTCGGTGCCATTACCTTGCGGGGGTGAGTTGCTCTTCCTCCCGCTGGTGTTCCTGGAGGAGCTGGAGGTTGCAGGCCTCGTTGGCCTGCGCCTCCCGTAACTGCTCCTCCTGCATCATGTCCATGTACTAGGCACAGGCCTTGCCGATGGTCATGGTGCAGTGCACCAGCGAGGGTGGCGCCCGTGAGGAGGGTGGCGCCGGCTCATCCTTGATTGCGTCCTCCATTGGGACATCATCAGGCTCTAGATGCCCGCTGGCCTGCCAATCGGCAGCAATGGCACCGACCTCCTTCTGCTGCTTCGGCGACAACCCATCCCAAAGAGCTTTGGAGTGCGAGGAGTCCATGGTGGGAGTGGTACAGAGAGGAGAAAGGGGTCGAAGGAGGATGACTGCGACTATGGCTGGGGCTGCAGTTTATATAGCGAGCGAATGGCAATGGTGGGCGGCAGACGGAGTGACAGGTGGCACCAGAGTAGGTTCCTCGGAAACCGCATGTCATTAATGTGGGTGGCAGACAGATGGACACACGGTCGTGGTGTCGTTTGAACATAGAGCAATCATGTGCACCCAGAAGTGGTGCGGGCGGTGCTCTTGTTGGGGAACGTAGTATTTCAAGAAAAAATGAATACGATCCTGCAAGATCTATCTAGGAGAAGCATAGCAATGAGCGGGGAGACTGTGTCCACGTACCCTCGTAGACCGAAAGCGGAAGTGTTTAGTAACGCGGTTGATGTAGTCGAACGTCTTCGCGATCCAACTGATCCAAGTACCGAACGTACGACACCTCCGCGATCAGCACACGTTCAGCTCGGTGACGTCCCTCATACTCTTGATCCAGCTGAGGCCGAGGGAGAGTTCTGTTGGTACGACGGTGATGATGAAGTTACCGGCGTAGGGCTTTGCCAAAGCACTACAACAATATGACCGAGGTGTGTAACTGTGGAGGGGGACACCACACACGGCTAAAGGATCAACTTGTGTGTCCTAGGGTGCCCCTGCCCCCGTATAAAGGAGGGAGGGGAGGCTGGCCGGCCCTAGGGGTGAGCCCAAGGAGAGGGAGTCCTACTAGGATTACCAATCCTAGTAGGATTCCTCCACAAGGAAGAGAGGGGGAAGGAAGAAGAGGGTGATGGAGTAGGAAAGGGGGGCGCCACCCCCCTTCCCTTGTCCAATTTGGATTGCCAAGGGGGCACACATGAAGGAATCAAGAAGAGGTGTCTAGAGGGGCGGTGAATAGACTCTTAACAAAGAAAAGTAGTAGTTTTTTATTTCTTCAAGTTAAGGTGGAGTTTGAGCACAATTTTAAACATTCACAATACATTCAAGCAAGCATGGCAAGAGTATATAAGCAGCGGAAAGTAAGGCATGCAATTTGCAAGAAAGTAAAGGGATGGGATTGGAGTGTGCAAACGCAATTGGAGAGACCGAGATTTTTGGCGTGGTTCCGATAGGTGGTGCTATCGTACATCCATGTTGATGGATACTTCAACCCACGAAGGGTAACGGTTGCGCGAGTCCACGGAGGGCTCCACCCACGAAGGGTCCACGAAGAAGCAACCTTGTCTATCCCACCATGGCCATCGCCCATGAAGGACTTGCCTCACTAGGGTAGATCTTCACGAAGTAGGCGATCTCCTTGCCCGTACAAACTCCTTGGTTCAACTCCACAATCTTGACGGAGGCTCCCAAGTGACACCTAACCAATCTAGGAGACACCACTCTCCAAAAGGTAATAGATGGTGTGTTGATGATGAACTCCTTGCTCTTGTGCTTCAAATGATAGTCTCCCCAACACTCAACTCTCTCTCACTGATTTGGATTTGGTGGAAAGATGATTTGAGTGGAAAGCAACTTGGGGAAGGCTAGAGATCAAGATTCACGTGGTTGGAATGGAATATCTTGGTCTCAACACATGAGTAGGTGATTCTCTCTCAAAAAATGAATGCTGAAGTGTAGGCACGTTTTGATGGCTCTCCTTACTAATGAAGGAAGGGTGGAGGGGTATATATAGCCTCCACACAAATATAAAAGTTACACACAATTTACCAAACTCGGTGGGACCGAATCAGAAAACTTGGTCGGACCGATTCAGTTCATAATGTGACCGTTAGGCATTTCGATGGGACCGATATCATAAACTCGATGGGACCGATGTGCTAGGGTTAGGGTAAAACCTCATCTCGGTTTGACCGATTACACAAACTCGGTGGGACCGATTTTGGTAATAGGCTAACCAGAGAGTTGATCAGGAAAACTCGGTGGGACCGAATCGCTCATTTCGGTTGAACCAAAACATTACGAAAGGAAACAGAGAGTTTGCAATCCCATCTCGGTGAGACCGAGATCCCTATCGGGGACACCGAATTGGCTAGGGTTTCTGGCAGTGGCTATGTCAAGTGAACTCGGTGGCGCCGGATAGAACAAATCGGTGGGGCCGAGTTTGACTTTTGGTTTGGGACATATGTGGATATGGGAAAGTGGTTGAGGGCTTTGGAGCATATTGCTACCTCTTGAGCATGCGTTGGTTTTCCCTTGAAGAGGAAAGGATGACGCAGCAAAGTAGCTGATACGTCTCCAACGTATCTATATTTTTTTATTGTTCCATGCTATTATATTATCTGTTTTGGATGTTAATGGGCTTTATTTTACACTTTTATATTATTTTTGGGACTAACCTATTAACCCAAGGCCCAGTGCAAATTGTTGTGTTCGCAAAAAAGGAATATCAAACGGAGTCCAAATGGAATGAAACCTTCGGGGGCGTGATTTTTAGAACAAACGTGATCCAGAGGACTTGGAGTGGACGTCAAGCAACCAACAAGGTGGCCACAAGGCAGTGGGCGCGCCTACCCCCTGGGCATGCCCTCCCCCTCATGGGCCCCTCGTGGCTCAACCGACCTACTTCTTCCTCCTATATATGTTCACATACCCCGAAAACATCCAGGAGCACCACGAAACCCTATTTCCACCGCCGCAACCTTCTGTACCCAAGAGATCCCATCTTGGGGCCTTTTTTGGAGCTCCGTCGGAGGGGGCATTGATCACGGAGGGCCTCTACATCAACTCCATGGCCCCTCCGATGATGTGTGAGTAGTTTACTTCAGACCTTCGGGTCCATAGTTATTAGCTAGATGGCTTCTTCTCTCTCCTTGAATCTCAATACAAAGTTCTCCTCGATCTTCTTGGAGATCTATTCGATGTAACTCTTTTGGGGTGTGTTTGTCGAGATTCGATGAATTGTGGGTTTATGATCAAGTCTATCTATGAGAAATATTTGATTCTTCTCTAAAACCTTTTATGCATGATTGGTTATCTTTGCAAGTCTCTTCGAATTATCAGTTTGGTTCGTCCTACTAGATTGATCTTTCTTGCAATGGGAGAAGTGCTTAGCTTTGGGTTCAATCTTGCGGTGCTCGATCCCAGTGACAGAAAGGGAAACGACACGTATTGTATTGTTGCCATCGAGGATAAAAAGATGGGATTTATTTCATATTGCTTGAGTTTGTCCCTCGACATCATGTCATCTTACCTAAGGCGTTACTCTGTTCTTATGAACTTAATACTCTAGATGCATGCTGGATAGCGGTCGATGTGTGGAGTAATAGTAGTAGATGCAGACAGGAGTCGGTCTACTTGTCACAGACGTGATGCCTATATACGTGATCATGCCTAGATATTCTCATAATTATTCGCTTTTCTATCAATTACTTGACAGTAATTTGCTCACCCACCGTAATACTTATGCTATCTTGAGAGAAGCCACTAGTGAAACCTATGGCCCCCGGGTCTATTTCCCATCATATAAGTTTCCAATCTATTTTATTTTGCAATCTTTACTTTCAATCTATATCATAAATATACCAAAAATATTTACCTTATCATTATTATCTCAATCAGATCTCACTCTCGTAAGTGACCGTGAAGGGATTGACAACCCCTTTATCGCGTTGGTTGCGAGGTTCTTATTTGTTTGTGTAAGTACGAGGGACTTGCATGTGGCCTCCTACTGGATTGATACCTTGGTTCCCAAAAACATAGGGAAATACTAACGCTACTTTGCTGCATCACCCTTTCCTCTTCAAGGTATAACCAACCCAGTGCTCAAGAGGTAGCAAGAAGGATTTCTGGCGCCATTTCCGGGAAGTCTACGCACAAGTCAAGACATACCAAGTACCATCAGAAACTCTAATCCCTCGCATTACATTATTTGCCATTTGCCTCTCGTTTTCCTCTCCCCCACTTCGCCGTTGTCGTTTTATTCGCCCTTTTTCCGTTTGCCTTCTTCCCGTATGTATCTGTCTTTGTGTTTCCATGTGCCTTCTATTTGCTTGCTAAAAATCTATTGATATGGATCCACTTAAAGTGTTCTACTTGGATCATCTTCGATCCTTATGCGCTCATGCTGAAACTGTCGGCGTTCTGGGAACGGGGGTCCCCAGACTTGTCTGCCTGCGGCCCACGATGTGGCTCTGCGAGCGGGCCCGTACGACCCATCTTCACCAGCAAGCACCCAAGACCCTCGTGAGGGGCCAAGCCTCACGAGGCGGACGACACAAGACCTCCTCAAGAGCGGCCTCACTAGGCTGGCTCGCGAGGGGCAGAGAGTTCAAGGCGAGGCAGACCTCGCGAGGCTCCAATGACGTGAGCCATGACGACCAAGGCCAGGCGGGCGCCAGCACGCGCAGTGTCCTTGTTTCCCCTTTGGTGCTAAGGGAGCAAGCGCAGGCGCAGAGTACCGAGGCGTCAAGCAAAGGTTTCCATATTGGTGCAACGAGACCAAGACCAGCAGGACGGCAGGACGGAGGTCACCGTGCAGCCCAAGACGGCGTCACCACCAGAGCCTTTGGCAGGCGAAGACTGCTTTTCTCAGGATAGCTTCTACTAGTTGTCCCCCTTAAAATTGGGTGTTGTTGGCTCCCTTCCCGCTCAATATTTGGGGATAGGACCAAGTCCTCTATAAATAGGACTAGCCACCACCGTAGCTTGAGGGAGGGAGGATAGATAGACCAGTTTGGCCAAGAGAGGCCAGGACAACCACAAGTTCACCAAGCACAAGAGCACCTCTCCTCAGGAGGCTGTTCTTCCCCTTGTACTAATCATCCTTAGCCCAAGTGGCAATCCACCACACCACACTGGAGTAAGGTATTACACCACAACGGTGGCCCGAACCAGTATAAATCTTGTGTCCTTTGTGTTGCGAGTTCGTCGACTAGTCCGTAAGATCTTAGGCGAGTTAGGACATGGATCGGTAGGGGGGAGATCTTCGCGCGCACCCCAGTGTCCGAACCTTGAGGGTTTTGCCAGAACCCGTGATCCGACATTTAGCGTGCCAGGTAGGGGCACTCCGGAGTCTTTCTTCCGTCGATTCGCGCTCCACCATCTCCACGCCTGCTCCCCATGGTGGGCGCCCCTCCAGCTGGATTTACCGGTGCCCACGGCGGCGCACGGGGGCTCCGAGCCCTTGCCCCCGCCTTGCGGCAGGTGCAGTGGCCACCCAAGTTCAAGCCAGAGATGCCGCCACGCTACAACGGTGCGGAGGGCCCGTTGGCTTTCCTGCTGGCATACGAGGAGGCTGTTCTGGAAGCCGGGGGCGACGACAAGATCATGGCCAACTGGTTCCCAATGGCCCTTGTAGGCGCGCCGCGCGCCTGGCTCCTCCATTTGCCGAAGTCTTCTGTCGCCACCTGGGAGGAGCTGCGCAACCTCTTCATCACTCACTTCGGGGAACCGGCGGCCCCCATCGTCCCATCTCTTCTCGGCGGTTCACAAGCACCACCCTCAGATCGGCACTTTTGCCAGATCGGCGTTGCTTCCAAGCGCCTGAGGGCCCCGCTGGGCTGGGCCACACTTGAGGCCGACCTCACCTTCGACTCAGAGGATCATCCTGCCTCCACCGTCGGCTCGGGTGCGCTCCCGATGCTGTGCGCGCCCACCATCTGCCACGTATCCATCACCAAGACGCTCGTCGACGGCGGCGCCGACCTCAATGTGCTCTCCGCCGAGGCCTTCAGCCTCCTTCATGTACCGTTCGAGCGGCTCCACCCCAGCAAGCCCTTCTCAGGGGTTGGCGGACGCTCCGCCTGCTCCCTCGGGCAGATCCGCCTCCCCGTGACCTTCGGCACGCGCAACAACTACCGCACCGAGCTCATCGACTTCGACATCGCGTGCATTGGCTTCCCGTACAATGCTATCCTCGGGTACCCAGCTCTGGCCCAGTTCATGGCAGCAACCCATCCTGCTTACAACCTCATGAAGATGCCAGGGAGCGAAGGTGTCCTCACCATCAAGGGGGACGCCAAGGAGGCTCTGGCGGCGCTCAAGCTTGCCCTCAAGACCGCCACGACAGCACGACCCGCCGAAGCGGATACCTCCAAGGCCAAGGGAGCCGCGCCAACCAAGAAGAAGCAGTTCTTCACTCAGGACAAGGCAGAAACCAAGCAAGTGCCAGTCGAGGAGGACGGGTCCTCAGGGGCAACCTTTACCATAGGCGCCAACCTTGAGACTGGTCAGGATGAGGCGCTAGTGAAGTTATTGCGTGCAAACAAGGGAGTGTTCGCTTGGGAGCCCGATCAGCTGGTAGGGGTCCCAAGATAGGTAATAGAGTACCACCTGAAGGTGTGCCCCAACATACGCCCCGTGAAGCAGAAGGCGAGGCGGAAGTCCACGGAGAAGCAAGCTTTCATCATCCAAGAAACCCGCAAGTTGGACGCTGCGGGTGCCATTCGCGAGGTTCGGTACCCTGAGTGGCTGGCAACCCCGTCGTCGTCCCCAAGAAAGGCGGGAAGGAGCGGATGTGCGTCGACTTCACCAACCTCAACAAGGCCTGCCCCCAAGATCTGTTACCGCTTCCATGCATCGACCAGATTATCGACTTCACCACCGAGTGTTACTTACTATGCTTCCTAGATGCGTTCTCAGGATATCACCAGATCAAGATGGCGGTAGAAGATGTGGAGAAGACGGCCTTCCTGACCCCGTGTGGGGTATACTGCTACACTTGCATGTCGTTCGGGCTACGCAACGCGGGCGCAACCTTCTAGCGGCTCATGCACATCGCCTTAGGGCGGCAGCTCGGGAGAAACGCTGAAGCCTATGTCGAAGACATCATGGTGAAGTCTCGGGAGGCGGGGACCTTGATCCAAGACCCGGAGAAGACCTTTGAAAGCCTCCGCCAGGTGGACTTGCGGCTCAACCCGAAGAAATGTGTGTTTGGCATCCCTTTCGGCAAGCTGCTGGGTTTCCTGGTGTCCCACAGGGGGGTCGAGGCCAACCCAGAGAAGGTCAAGGCCATTGAAGACATGAGTCCACCGCAGACCCTCAAGGAAATGCAGAAGTTGGTTGGTCGGGTGACTGCGTTGGGGCGCTTCATCTCTAAGCTAGGAGAGCGCGCCCTACCCTTCTTCAAGCTGATGAAAAAGAAGAGCCCGTTTGAGTGGACCCCAGAGGCCGACCAAGCTTTTCAAGACCTCAAGAGATACCTGACCAGCCCTCCAGTTATGGTGGCGCCGCGACCTCGCGAGCCCCTAGTGCTCTATCTTGCCGCCACCCCGTACTCAGCCAGCGCGGCTCTGGTGTCGGTTCGGGAAGAATACCAAGCCAAGGGCGCATCGCGCCGTGCCACGCCTCCAGCAGAGATGACGCAAGACCAGAAGGGCGCCACAAGGGCCGCAGCAGCAGCGACAGAGGATCAGACTCAGCAGGACGACGCCCCCAAACTCACGAAGGCCCTGACTAGCGATCAAGCATTGGGGGTTCCCTTGCCTCAGGAGGCACCCCAACTCCAGGAGGGCGCAAGCCTCATCAGCGCGCCTACCCTCGTCGAGCACCCCGTATACTTCGTCAGCACGGTGTTGCGGGATGCAAGAGCGCGGTACCCTATGCCTCAGAAGCTCCTACTCGCGCTCCTGGTGGCCTCGCGAAAGCTGCGGCACTACTTCCAGGGCCACCCCATCAAGGTCGTCTCAGCTTACCCATTGGAGAGAGTGCTCAAGAGCCCAAACTCTGCAGAAAGAGTCGCTGAATGGAACATCAAGTTGCAAGCATTCCAGTTGGAGTTCAGTACTACCAGGGTCATCAAGGGAGTCGCGCTCGCTGATTTCATGGCAGAATGGACAGACGCCCCAGCGCTTGAAGTAGGCGAAGACCGGTCCCTCTCACCGGGAAGCGAGGCACCCGATGGCTAGGTCATGTATTTTGATGGTGCCTTCGCACGCTAGGGCGCGGGGACTAGAGCAGTGCTCATCTCGCCCACTCAGGACAAGCTCTACTATGCCATGCAGCTCTCCTTCCAGCAGGGCGAGAAGGTCTCCAACAACATTGCAGAATGCGAACGCCTCATAGCCGGCCTGAAGGCTGCGGCGATGCTGGGGTGAAGTGTCTCACTAACAGGGGCGACTCACAGCTCCTCGTCAACTTCTCCAACAAGGAATACGAGCCGAAGGATGAGCACACGGAAGCATACCTCGCAGAGGTGCGCAAGATGGAGAAGCAATTTCTGGGCCTGGAGTTGCAGCACGTGCCCCGTGGTACCAACAAGGAAACTAACGACATCGCTAGAAGAGCATCCAAGCGACAGCCCCAGGAGCCTGGTGTCTTCAAGGAGCAGCTCTTAAAGCCGTCAACAACGCCACCGCTTTCAAGAACAGCTCAGCCTTGGGAGGAACTCCCGCAGCCGCCTGCCACAGGAGCCCCGGCCTGTGGCCCGACCTCGGGAGCGCGCCTACTCCTGGCGCTCGAGCCCCAAGAGGGATGCTGGACCAAGGAATTCAAGGAATACCTAATGCAAGGGATGTTGTCGGAGAAGGAGGAGGACGCCGAGCGCATGGCCCGTCAGGCCACTGCATCCGGGACAGTGAGTTATATAGGAAGCGACCAAATGATGTTTCACTACGTTGTATCTCTAGGGAACAGGGGAAAGAGGTGATGGCCGACATACAAGGCGGGGACTGCGGGCACCACTCGTTGTCGCGAACCCTCATCGGCAAGGCATTCCGAAGTGGATTCTACTGGCCTACGGTGCTCAACGACGCAGCTGAGCTGGTGAAGTCCTGCGAGGCCTGCCAATTCCACGCCAAGCAGATCCATTAGCTAGCTCAGGGCCTCCAGACCATTCCACTCTCGTGGCTGTTCGCAGTCTGGGGGCTGGATATTCTAGGCCCATTTCCTCATGCGCCTAGGGGCTATCGACACCTCTACGTCGCCATCGACAAGTTCACTAAGTGGCCGGAGGTTGAAGCCATCCGCACCATCCGAGCTGGCTCTACGGTCAAGTTCATCAAGGGCCTCATCAGCAGTTTCGGGGTCCCCAACCGCATCATCACTGATAATGGCTCGCAGTTCACTCATAATCTCTTCAAGTCATTGTGCTAACCTTGGAATGCAGATCTTCTACACCTCGGTAGCACACCCCAGGAGCAATGGCCAGGCCGAACGTGCCAACGCAAAGGTCCTGCGGGGCCTCAAGACCAGGACCTTCAAGAAGAAGCTCGAAGCCTGCGGCAGGGGCTGGCACGACAAGCTCCAGTTCGTGTTGTGGTCGATCCGCACCACCGCCACCAAGCCAACGGGCGAAACCCCGTTCTTCCTCGTCTATGGAGCAGAAGCAGTCCTCCCTCACGAGGTCAAGCATCGCTCCACACGGGTCCTGGCATTTGATGAGACATAGCAGGACGCCACGCGGGGGGTGGACCTCGTGCTGGGGGAGGAACTTTGCCGCGAAGCTGCACTACATGCGGCAAGATACCAGCAGGCGCTACGGCGGTACCACTATCGCAGCGTCTGCTCCAGGACTCTTGAGGTGGGTGACCTCGTCTTGAGGCAGGTGCTCTCTAGGGAGGGGCTGCATAAGCTCTCACCCATGTGGGAGGGCCCGTTCAAGGTCGTCCACGTCTCCAGGCCTGGCGCCGCGCGCCTGGAGATGCAGGATGGGGTACCTGTCCAGAACGCCTGGAACATCCAACACCTCCGGAAGTTCTACCCATGAAGAAAGGCCCAGTGCCTATGAAGAAGGCCCGGTGCCTATGAAGAAAGGCCCAGTGCCTGTGAAGCAAGGCCCCGTGCCTGTGAAGAATTGCCGCATGTGACGCTCTCACATAATAACGAGTGGGGCTGTACACGCCCCGGAGCCTCAGGAGTGCCGCCCTTGGGCCTCAGGGGCTCCCTCCCACGCTGAGTGGCAGCACTTAGCTCCGCGCTGGTGAGAAGACATCGAAGACTAGACTAGGTGCCGAACGCGGCTTTTCATTTGCTTTCCGAAGTTGGCTCGCCCCTCTTTTAATTGAAATTTGCTTTTTGGTGTCTCTTGCTAGTTCATCTTATCGCTTTCTGCCTCTGTTTCTGCCTTCATCTCTTTAGTCGACCTGTACTCTTCCTCGCATCCCTCGCGTGGGGGCTGAACTAGTACCTTCGTGAGCTTCCTCCTTCTGTCTTTTCATGAGGCACCCTCGTTCGAGCCCACAAGCTGGCGCACCTCTCCTAATCCGTGCCCCACGGGTATTGCGACGCGAAGCGCCGGGTCAAGGCCAGCGGTGCCTATGACCAAGCCTCGGGTGAACGATAAACCTCTTGACGAATTTTTTGCAGTTCCTAAGTGCATATCAGGTCAAGGAGGCCTCGACAGGTACCAGGAAGCAAGTGCCTCGTGAGGAGGAGGCCACTCAAAACAAGTCGAGCTATGTTATCCCTACATAAAATGACAATGTTGCGACACAACACAGGAACGGCAAACATAACAAAACAATTGAGATCATAGTTCGATACACGCCCCTCCGGGGCCCATTCTGGTTTCTTTCTGATGCAGGAAGGAAAAGAAGAACAAAATAAAAGCGGCGCCTACAACGGTCCACGGGGGCAGGCCCCAACACCTTCTTCAGCTCAGCCGGACCCCTCCTCGCGCTTCACGGAGGCGCGGCAACGAGACGACATGCCACTGTCTTCGAAGCGGGCACGGCGGCGTGCCGGCTGGTCGTAGACGCCACTACTGGAGCTGTCGCTGGGGGAAGAGCTGCCATAGCCGGACGAGACGCGGTCGGCACCAAGGGCGGGTTCGCCCTCATCCTCGTCACGGTCGTCGCCAAGGCCGAGCACCTCCTCGCCGTCGTTCACCTCGGGGAAGCACCCGGCGCGGCGACCATCTTCCCCACACACCCTCACATAGAGGGTCGCGTCGCCATCGTACTTGAAGTGGAGGGTGCACCGCCTGCCCAGGCCGAGTGCGCTGGCGAACATCTGCCAACCGCGGGCCAGAGCTATATTGCCCATGGCGGAGACCTCGACCGTGACCCAGGAAGCCCTGACGCCGCCTGGACCTGAGGCCGGCAGCTCGTCGATGAAGAAGCGCGGGAACTGAAGCCAGTTGTCGGCCAGGTTCTCCGACCAGACGACGAACTCCGGCAGCATCTCCACCGAGTGGAAGTGTGTCCGGGGAGGCCGCGCGACCACGGCACGTCTCGCTTCATCAACGGGACCTCCATGACCGGAGCGACCCCTGCCCCGCGAAGCGGCACCACCACGGCTGCACGGGGCCGCGGCGGGGGTCGCGATGTGCTTGCGGGGACGGCCGCGTCCATGCTTGGGCACCGGAGAGCCGAGCCCCTCGCGAGGGGCCTTCCCCTTCTCCGCGGTAGTGAACCTCCTCGACGGCGCCATTGGTAACAGGAGAGGAGCAAGGAAGGAGAAGAAGAGGAAGAGGCAGAGGAAAGATGGGCGACAGGGGCTCCGCCCCCTCCCATTTATACCAGGAGAAGGCCAACCAGCACCCCCCATGATCACAGGTAATGATGGTTTTCCTTGCATGTCGCAGGGACTTGTCAAGTCGGGCAGTTGCCGAAGCAGCGTGGGAAAGCGGAGACGCCCACGTCCAATCAACCGCCACGCGTCGACCCAGGCTGCAGGCTATTGGGACCCACGGCGCTTCGCCCTTGACCCTTGGCTTCGCCTCAAAGCCAAGCCCGAGCGCGCCTTGGGACCGGGGGCTACTGTCGGCATTCTGGGAATGGGGGTCCCCAGACTCGCCTGCCCGCGGCCCACGGCGTGGCTCTGCGAGCGGGCCCATACGGCCCATCTTCACCAGCAAGCACCCAAGACCCTCGTGAGGGGCCAAGCCTTGCAAGGCGGACGACACAAGACCTCATCAGGAGCGGCCTCACCAGACTAGCTCGCAAGGGGCAGAGAGTTCAAGGCGAGGCAGACCTCGCGAGGCTCCAGTGACATGAGCCATGACGACTAAGGCCAGGCGGGAGCCAGGCGGGCGCTAGCACGCGCAGTGTCCTTGTTTCCCCTTTGGTGCTAAGGGAGCAAGCGCAGGCGCAGAGTACCGAGGCGTCAAGCAAAGGTTTCCATATTGGTGCAACGAGACCAAGATCAGCAGGACGGAGGTCACCGTGGAGCCCAAGACAGCGTCACCACCAAAGCCTTTGGCAGGCAAATACTACTTTTGTCAGGATAGCTTGTACTAGTTGTCCCCCTTCAAATTGGGCGTTGTTGGCTCCCTTCCCGCTCAATATTTGGGGAGAGGACCAGGGACTCTATAAATAGGACTAGCCACCACCGTAGCTTGAGGGAGGGAGGATAGATAGACCAGTCTGGCCAAGAGAGGCCAAGACAACCACAAGTTCACCAAGCACAAGAGTACCTCTCCTCAGGAGGTTGTTCTTCCCCTTGTACTAATCATCCTCAGCCCAAGAGGCAATCCACCACACCACACTAGAGTAGGGTATTACACCACAATGGTGGCCCGAACCAGTATAAACTTGTGTCCTTTGTGTTGCGAGTTCGTCGAGTTAGTCCGTAATATCTTAGCTGATATAGGACGTGGATCGATAGGGGGGAGATCTTCACGTGCACCCTGTTTGAACCTTGAGGGTTTTGCCAGAAACCGTGATCCGACAGAAACCCCAACTAGCCTAGTTGATGGGAAATCTTTAGATGAGCATGCTCATTTTGTGTGTCACCGTTTGTCTGAAAAAGGGAGACTCTTATGGGATCAAATAAACAGATTGCTATGTTATGCTCGGAATCTTTGTGAAATGTGTGATCTTACTTGTTTCTCTAAGAACCCTAAAAACACCTCCCCTACCTAGTGAGTTTAATGATAATGAAATCGTATCTTCTTATGCAAAGGGTGTTTATACTTACTACGATATCGAACAAATTGAAGAATTTGTTTCTTTTAGGGTGCTTATGAAGTTGCTTCTTTGATTTAAAAGTATGATATTACTCTCTACGAATCTGAAAATTTTGACATACTTAAATATTGCTATGAAAACTATGCTCATAATGTCTATGTCAAAGAATTTATTGAAAGAATAACCGTTGCTTCAGAAGAAAATAATGATATGCATGAATCTATAGATAATTATGATTCCGGTGATTTGATTGAAATATCCCTTGATGAACATGATGCTTGCTATTCTTGTGGCCATGATACCAATATTTATGAAGATGAGTTTGTTATAGTTCCTTATGTTAAACATAAGATCGTTGCTATTGCACCCATACTTGATAGTTCCTTCGATGAAAAGCATGATTGCAATGATGTTATTATAAATTCTCTTAATGTCAATTGTGTTAATGATATGCAAAACCCTAAGCTTGGGGATGCTAGTTTTTCTATGTCCACTACTTGTTGCAATGATCATGATTGGGGTGATTCTTCTTACGATCTTGAAAATTTATTTACTCTCCATGATGAATATGACATTGATAATAATGTTTGCAATATTATCGAAAGTGGGTTTGTAAGAGTGTCAACTTTAGATCCCACATATTTGGATAATGTTCAATCTTATGAAATTTTTGATAAAAGTGGGTTTGGAGAGGTCATGACTTTAGTCAATGTTAATCCCACTATTTTGGAAGAGTGTCAACTTTGCATGCATGTGGATCGTGTTGAAAATATTTTATGTGATAGCTATTTTGTTGAATTTTCTTATGATCCCACATGTAATTATTATGAGAGAGGAAAATATGGTTGTAGAAATTTTCATGTTACTAAATTACCTCTCGTTATGTTGAGATTGCTATTGTTTCTTTCCGCTTCCTTCCATATGCTAGTTTTTGCTTGCCCTGATAATTTGTTTGCCTATAAGATGCCTATGCATAGGAAGTATGTTAGACTTAGATGTGTTTGTCATGTGTTTCATGATGCTCTCTTTGTACTTCAATTCTTGTCTTTCATGTGAGCATCATTAAAATTATCAATGCCTAACTAAAAGGCTTTAAACAAAAGCGCTTGTTGGGAGGCAACCCAATATTTTTCCTTTCTGTTTAGTAATAAATAATTCATCTAGCCTCTGTTTAGATGTGGTTTTGTGCTTTTAATTAGTGTTTGTGCCAAGTAGAACCTTTGGGAAGACTTGGGGAAAGTCTTTGCGATCTTGCTGTAAAAAACAGAACTTTAGCGCTCACGACATTTGCTGCCATTTTTTTACTGGAGAGTGCTATTTAGTTAACTCTTTTTGAAGATTATTAACAGATAAATTACTCACGTCCAGCAATTTATTTTAGAATTTTTCGGGTTCCAGAAGTATTCTAAACCTACAGATTACTACCGACTGTTCTGTTTTTGACAGATTCTGTTTTTCGTGTGTTGTTTGCTTATTTTGATGAATCTATGGCTAGTAATAGAGTTTATGAACCATAGAAAAGTTGGAATACAGTAGTTTTAACACCAGTATAAATAAATAATGAGTTCATTACAGTACCTTGAAGTGGTGGTTTGTTTTCTTTTACTAACGGAGCTCACGAGATTTTCTTTTAAGTTTTGTGTTGTGAAGTTTTCAAGTTTTGGGTAAAGATTTGATGGATTATGGAACAAGGAGTGGCAAGAGACTAAGCTTGGGGATGCCCAAGGCAACCCAAGGTAAAATTCAAGGACAACCAAAATCCTAAGCTTGGGGATGCCCCGGAAGGCATCCCCTCTTTCGTCTTCGTCCATCGGTAACTTTACTTGGAGCTATATTTTTATTCGCCACATGATATGTGTTTTGCTTGGAGCGTCTTGTATGATTTGAGTCTTTGATTTTTAGTTTACTACAATCATCCTTTCTGTACACACCTTTTGGGAGAGACACACATGAATTGGAATTTATTAGAATACTCTATGTTCTTCACTTATATCTTTTGAGTTGGATAATTTTTGCTCTAGTGCTTCGCTTATATCTTTTAGAGCACGACGGTGGTTTTATTTTATAGAAATAATTGATATCTCATGCTTCACTTATATCATTTTTAGATTCCTTTAGAACATCATGGTAATTCACTTTGGTTATAAATTTTAAATGCTAAGAGAAGTTGGATGATTGATAGATTGTTTTGAGATATAAATGTGGTAATATTAGAGGTGTGCTAGTTGAGTAATTGTGAAATTGATGAATACTTGTGTTGAAGTTGGAAAGTCCCGTATCATGCACGTATGGTAAACGTTATGTGACAAATTTTAAGCATGGGGTGTTCTTTGATTGCTTCCCTTATGAGTGGCGGTCGGGGACGAGTCTTTTCCTACCAATCTATCCCCCTGGGAGCATGCGCGTAGTGCTTGGTTTTGATGACTTGTAGATTTTTGCAATAAGTATGTGAGTTCTTTATGACTAATGTTGTGTCCATGGATTATATGCACTCTCACCCTTCCATCATTGCTAGCCTCTTCGGTACCGTGCATTGCCCTTTCTCACCTTGAGAGTTGGTGCAAACTTCGCTGGTGCATCCAAACCCCGTGATATGATACGCTCTATCACACATAAGCCTCCTTATATCTTCCTCAAAACAGCCACCATACCTACCTATTATGGCATTTCCATAGCCATTCCGAGACATTGCCAGGCAACTTTCCACCGTTCCATTTATTATAACACGCATCATCATTGTCATATTGCTTTGCGTGATCATGTAGTTCACATTGTATTTGTGGCAAAGCCACCATGCTTAATTTTTCATACATGTCACTCTTGATTCATCGCAATCCCGGTACACCACCGGATGCATTCACATAGAGTCATATTTTGTTCTAAGTATCGAGTTGTAATTCTTGAGTTGTAAGTAAATAAAAGTGTGATGATCATCATTAGAGCATTGTCCCATGTGAGGAAAGGATGATGGAGACTATGATTCCCCCACAAGTCGGGATGAGACTCCGGACGGAAAAAAAGAGGCCATAAAAAGGGAAAAGAAGGCCCAATAAAAAAATGAGAGAAAAAGAGAGAAGGGACAATGTAACTATCCTTTTTCCACACTTGTGCTTCAAAGTAGCACCATGATCTTCATGATAGAGAGTCTCTTATTTTGTCACTTTCATATACTAGTGGGAATATTTCATTATAGAACTTGGCTTGTATATTCCAATGATGGGCTTCCTCAAATGCCCTAGGTCTTCATGAGCAAGCAAGTTGGATGCACACCCACTTAGTTTCTTTGATGAGCTTTCATATATTTATAGCTCTAGTGCATCCGTTGCATGGCAATCCATACTCCTTGCATTGACATCAATCGGTGGGCATCTCCATAGCCCATTGATTAGCCACGTCAGTGTGAGACTTTCTCCCTTTTTGTCTTCTCACACAACCTCAATCATCATATTCTATTCCACCCATAGTGCTATGTCCATGGCTCGCGCTCATATATTGTGTAAATGTTGAAAGAGTTTGAAAAGGCTAAGTATGAAACAATTGTTTGGCTTGTCATCGGCGTTGTGCATGATGGGAACATTTTGTGTGACGAAAATGAAGCATGGCCAAACTATATGACTTTGTAGGGATAAATTTTCTTTGGCTATGGTATTTTGGTAAGACATAATTGCTTCATTAGCATACTTGGAGTGTTACTATTTTTATGTCAATAATAAACTTTTATCTTGAATCTTTCGGATCGGAACATTCATGCCACAATAGAGAAAAATACATTGAAGAACATGCTAGAAAGCATTCCACATGAAAAATTCTGTTTTTATCATTTACCTACTCGAGGACGAGCAGGAATTAAGCTTGGGGATGTTGATACGTCTCCAACGTATCTATAATTTTTGATTGTTCCATGCTATTATATTATCTGTTTTGGATGTTAATGGGCTTAATTTTACACTTTATATTATTTTTGGGACTAACCTATTAACCTAAGGCCCAGTGCAAATTGCTGTTTTTTGCCTATTTCAGTGTTCGCAGAAAGGGAATATCAAACGGAGTCCAAACGGAATGAAACCTTCGGGAGCATGATTTTTGGAACAAACGTGATCCAGAGGACTTGGAGTGGACATCAAGCAACCAACGAGGTAGCCACGAGGCAAGGGGCACGCCTACCCACTGGGCGCGCCCTCCCCCTCGTGGGCCCCTGTGGCTCAACCGACTTACTTCTTCCTCATATATATGATCACATACCCCGAAAACATCCAGGAGCACCACGAAACCCTATTTCCACCGAGGCAACCTTCTTTACCCAAGAGATCCCATCTTGGGGCCTTTCTCGGAGCTCCGCCAGAGGGGGCATTGGTCTTCCCTTGAAGAGGAAAGGGTGATGTAGCAAAGTAGCATAAGTATTTCCCTTAGTTTTTGAGAACCAAGGTATCAATCCAGTAGGAGGCTACACGCAAGTCCCTCGTACCTACACAAACAAATAAGAACCTCGCAACCAAGGCGATAAAGGGGTTGTCAATCCCTTCACGGTCACTTACGAGAGTGAGATCTGATAGAGATAAGAATAATAAGATAAATATTTTTGGTATTTTTAAGATATAGATTGAAAGTAAAGATTGCAAAATAAAATAGATCGGAAACTTATATGATAAAAGATAGACCCGGGGGCCATAGGTTTCACTAGTGGCTTCTCTCAAGATAGCATAAGTATTACGATGGGTGAACAAATTACTGTCGAGCAATTGATAGAAAAGTGAATAGTTATGAGAATATCTAGGCATGATCATGTATATAGGCATCACATCCGCGACAAGTAGACCGAAACGATTCTGCATCTACTACTATTACTCCACACATCGACCGCTATCCAGCATGCATCTAGAGTATTAAGTTCATAAGAACAGAGTAATGCGTTAGGCAAGATGACATGATGTAGAGGGATAAACTCAAGCAATATGATATAAACGCCATCTTTTTATCCTCGATGGCAACAATACAATACGTGCCTTGCTCCCCCTGCTGTCACTCGGAAAGGACACCGCAAGATTGAACCCAAAGCTAAGCACTTCTCCCATTGCAAGAAAGATCAATCTAGTAGGCCAAACCAAACCGATAATTCGAAGAGACTTGCAAAGATAACCAATCATACATAAAAGATTTCAGAGAAGAATCAAATATTGTTCATAGATAAACTTGATCATAAACCCACAATTCATCGGATCTCGACAAACACACCGCAAAAAGAGTTACATTGAATAGATCTCTAAGAAGATCGAGGAGAACTTTGTATTGAGATCCAAAGAGAGAGAAGAAGCCATCTAGCTAATAACTATGGACCCGAATGTCTGAGGCAAACTACTCACACATCATCGGAGAGGCTATGGTGTTGATGTAGAAGCCCTCCATGATCGATGCCCCCTCCGGCGGAGCTCTAGAAAAGACCCCAAGGTGGGATCTCTTGGGTACAGAATGTTTCAGCGATGGAAATAGGGTTTCGTGGTGCTCCTGGATGTTTTTGGGGTATATGAATATATATAGGAGGAAGAAGTAGGTCGGTTGAGCCACGAGGGGGCCACGAGGGTGGAGGGCGCGCCCAGGGGGTAGGCGCGCCCCCCTGCCTCGTGGCCTCTTTGTTGGTTGCTTGACTGTCGGAGTAATGGGCCACGGGTAGGCCAACCCGAGTCCCATAACCTTTCAAGACATCGGGGCAGGCTACGCCCCTCAAGACCCCGGGGCGAAGAGCCGCCTCCCGAGGAGTCAACGGCAGGGCGGCCGACTGCCCGCTCACGGCCGAGTCCCAGGGACGAATTCCAGAGAAGCCGGCTTCGGGGAGTCGGCCGGCGACTCCAACAAACCATGACCTCATCGGAGGGGACGGGGCAGGGGCGTGGCTACAGTGAAGCCCACTCCCCGCCCCTTACCAAGGGCAGGCATGGCCACAGCACGCCGTACCCGGGAAGATCTCCGGGCGGCGTGGCACTGTTGCCCGGCCAGCCCTGACATCAGCACCACAGTACCAAGTCCTGCACCCACGACGGCTTGTCTGTACGGCTTGGAGGCAGCGGGGCCCACCAGTCAGCGAGACCTCGGGAGACGGCGGGAGGACCGTCAATCGGACCCATCGGGAGTCGATCCGGGGGAGTCGGCCGGGCCCTCCCCCGGGGCCCACGCGCCATTAATCAAGATGAGATGGGGAGTGGCCACAGTGATCGCCCGCCAGGCGGTGGGGCTGTTGCCACGACCCCATGACCAAGCCCGCATCATCAGAAGCACGGCTACAGTAATCAGCGGCCGGCAAGACCCGCCCACGACGGACATGGCCTGTCGGCTCCGTACCAGACCAATCGGCGGGGCCCACCAGTCGGCGGGCCCCAACAGTCGGCGGAGAAGTCGGAGGTCAGAGGCACTGATGGCTGGGCCCGCGCCCAGTCGAATTACCATTGTACCCCTGGGGGGTAGGCATATATAAACCCCCCAGGGCACCCATGCAAGGGGTTGGATCCAGTAGTTCTAGACCATAGCAGATAGAAGGAGAGAGCTAGCCTTGCCCTCTTCTACCACCAGAAACAGCTCAAGGAGCAACCGTGTAAACACTTGGCCATGGTGATCATGCGGAGACCCCGCAGAGCAGCAGTAGGGGTATTATCTCCCCGGAGAGCCCCGAAGCTGGGTAAGATTCGCCGGCGTGCATGTCTTCGCCTCATCCCGTTTCTAGGCATCGGCGACGTTCTACTCGCCCCCGCCATGATAAGCCATCCGTTGGCATATGTCACACCAATCCCCCGACATTTGGGGCCCACCGTGGGGCCTGGTGCACTGCCGTCCGGAGATCTGTTCTGGACGGGAACCCTTTTCCTCCCTGGCGAGCGCAGCCAGCCAGGCACGCCAGGAGAAGTCTGCATCGACACGCTGCGCGGTGTTGAGATCGCCTGCGCAGCCAGCTCCTTGGCCAAACTTGTCGGCGAGGTCCTCCTCTCCGACGAACCAGTGTCCGACGCAGGCGCGGGCGGCCCCGAAAACCTCCTCGCGGGCCTCCTCGATCAACTCCATGTTTCCGGTGAGCCTGCCGTAGACTTGGAGTCCGTAGGCTCCACCGACCCGATGCTGGTCGACTCCGACACCGCGTCTATCGACGCGTTCCCCACCAAGGTGGTGGTCTACGAAGAACCTCTCCCCCACGCAGAGAGCGACGGAAGCACCGTCACTGAGGTGCTAGTCATCATTCATGACGAGTTCCGTGGCGGAGGAGCGCCCGACTTACTCGGCGCAGCGCTGCAAGACCTGACTGCGCCCATCCCGGAAGATGCTGACGCGAAGTCGTTAGAAGCGCGCCGCCTTCAGCTCGTTGAAGGTGCGAAGAAGCTGGCCAACATGAGACGCTTGTCGGAAGCTTACGAGCGGTAGATGGATCGCGCCGTTGGCGGCTCGCCGGCCCCGGTAGGGCCCAGCCGCCTTGGCGCGGTCCAGCAGCGTGGCGTAGCCATCGCCAGCCTATTTGGGGCTAGCCGCCCCGTGTACGCTACACCGGCGGAGAAAATTCGAGCCGCCCAGGCAGCGGCGGATGAGCTGGACAATTTCGAGGGCAAAGAACGCCGCCTCATGATGGAGTGAGTCCAACGGCTCCTCGACGCGGCTGCCGCGCAAAACGAGGCCGGCTGCCACACAGAGGCGCCGCAGCGGCCAAACTACGACCCGCACCGAGATCAAGGCGCAACGTCTCGGACGCCGACTGGCGGCGCCCGAGGAAGAAAGGACAAGGAGCCGGCTGTCAGCCATAGCCGGACTCGCATTACCATAGAGCGCGACCGAGATGGCCGCCTGAGAGCAGTGGAACGATGGGACGACTGTCCGCCTCCCCCTCCCCGCAAGGAGAGGCGAGTCTCCCCGCTGCCTATTGACCATCCGACTCTCGGTGACCGCCTTGGCCACCGAGAGGGAGTTGGAGAGAATGACGCCCGCCACCGGATCGACCGACTTCACCGGTCCCTGGCGCTGGAAGAAGAAGACGAGCTGGGTCCGCCTTGTTTCGGGCCCCGCATTCGGGACGAGCCCTTTCCCAGAGGGTTCACGCTCCCAAGAGACACGCCCAAGTATACCGGCTCCGTGAATCTGGAAGACTGGCTAGTCGACTATTCCACGGCTGTCAGCATAGCAAACGGCAACAAGCGTGTCGCCGTAAAGTACGTTCCGCTCATGCTCCAGGGCACGGCCCGGACATGGCTGAACAGCCTAAAGCCCCGCAGCATCAATAGCTGGGTCGACTTCACTGAAGCATTTGTCCGCAACTTCACCAGCATGTACAAGCGCCCTCCCAAGCCTCGTCAGCTCTCCTTGTGCGTGCAAGGTCCTGACGAGTCGACTCGCGACTACCTCACGCGTTGGGCTGAGCTCCGGAACTCCTGCAAGGGCGTGCACAAGGTGCAGGCCATCGAGTACTTCACAGCCGGGTGCCAATAAGGCACCCTCCTCAAGCACAAGCTCCTCTGCGACGAGCCAGAAACCCTCGACGAGCTGCTGATCATAGTGGACAAGTACGCCATAGCCGACTCCTCCATGAAGGCGAAAATTCAAATCAGCACAATTGGCAAAGTAGCTCCTCAGGCTCCAAGAACTCCGGCGGCAGACGCCTGCCGGCGACAACAGCAGGGCGACAACAAGCGCAAGGACCCGCAGCCGGCTTCCGGCAGCCGGCAGGTCGCGACCTTTGAAGCCCAGCAGCCAGAAGAGCAGCCTCCGCCCAAACGACAGAAAGGTGGCAAGCCAAACTGGTTGCCGGCCTTCTCCTATGAGCAGACCTTGGATGGACCTTGCAAGTTCCACAGCGGCGCGAAGCCGTTGAATCATACCACCCGGAAGTGACACTGGCTCACCAGGATCGGCAAGGGAGATGGCCTCCTGCCACCCCCGCCTGCTGGGCAGCCGCCTCCGCCTCCGCCCCAGCAGCCGGCAGTCCGGCCAGTCGGCACAGTACAAGACGAATACCCTGAAGAGCATGGTGCCTATGTGGTGTTCACCAGTGTGGCTGAATATCAACACAGCAGGCGGCTGCAGCGACAAGAGGTGAACGCAGTAGCCTCAGATACGCCAGAGTTCATGCACTGGTCTGAGAGGCCCATCAGCTGGAGCAGGGCTGACCACCCAAAAGTGACGCCGAGTCCGGGCTCTTACGCCTTGGTCCTGGACGCCACCTTTGTCACGGACAAATGGGCCACGCGTTTCTCGCGAGTTCTGATAGACGGGGGCAGCAGCATCAATATCCTGTACAAGGACACCATGGAGAAGTTAGGAATCAAGCACAGACAGCTTTAGAACAGCCGGACTATGTTCCACGGCATTGTTCCTGGACTTTCCTGGTCACCAATCGGCAAGATCCTGATTGACGTCCTCTTTGGGGACAAAGATCACTTCCGAGGAGAGTCTGTTTGGTTTGAGGTGGTGGACCTTGAGAGCCCGTACCATGCGCTACTTGGCCGACCCGCCTTGGCCAAGTTCATGGCGGTCCCCCACTACGCCTACCTCAAGATGAAGATGCCCAGTTCCAGCGGAATTCTGATTGTGGTCGGCGACTACCGGAAGTCGTCCGCTTGAGCGGTCGAGAGCAGTTGGCTGGCCGAGTCCCTGGTGATCGCAGCCGAGAAGCGACTCCTTGAACGAGTTGTGGCGATGGCCGGCAAGTAGCCGGAGATATCGCCTGACCTGAAGGAGTCGGAAGCCGAAGGGTCGTTCAAGCCGGCCAAAGAGACAAAGAAGATACCCTTGGATTCGGAGCACCCAGAGAGGTACGCTGTCGTAGGTGCAAACCTGGATAGCAAATAGGAAGGCGAGCTCGTCGATTTCCTCCGTGAGAATCGGGACATCTTTGCATGGTCTCCCAAAGACATGCCAGGTGTACCGACGGATTTCGCCGAGCACAAATTACATGTTCGATCTGATGCAAAGCCGGTCAGGCAGCCCCTGCGCCGCTTATCAGGAGAAAAGAGAAGAGTTGTCGGAGAAGAGATAGCCCGACTCCTAGCAGCCGACTTCATTATGGAAGTTTTCTTCCCGGAGTGGCTGGCAAATCCGGTCCTGGTGCTAAAGAAAAACAAGCAGTGGCGAATGTGTATTGACTACACAAGCCTCAACAAGGCCTGCCCCAAGGACCCGTTTGATCTGCCAAGAATTGATCAGGTGATAGACTCCACAGCCGGATGTGAGTTGTTGAGTTTCTTGGATGCATACTCAGGATATCACCAGATCAAGCTGAACCCGGCTGACATATTGAAGACTGCCTTCATCACGCCATTTGGAGCATTCTGCTACCTCACCATGACGTTCGGCTTGAGGAATGCCGGCGCCACCTTTCAGCGTTGCATGCAGAAGTGCCTCCTCAAGCAGCTTGGTAGGAACGCCCACGTCTACGTAGATGACATGGTGGTGAAGATGGAAAAGCGTGGAACGCTATTGGAAGACCTCAAGGAGACCTTTGAGAACTTGCGTCGGTTCCAGATCAAGCTCAACCCCGAGAAGTGTGTCTTCGGAGTACCAGCCGGCCAGCTGCTAGGTTTCCTGGTCTCTGAACGCGGCATAGAATGCAACCCAGTAAAAATCAAGGCCATCGAGAGAATGGAGGTACCCAGCCGACTGCTGGATGTGCAGAAGTTCACCGGCTGCTTAGCCTCCATCAGCCGATTCATCAGTCGGCTGGGCGAGAAAGCTCTCCCCTTATACCAACTCATGAAGAAGACCACTTTTTCGAGTGGAACCATAAGGCGGATGAAGCTTTTCACCAGTTGAAGAAGATGCTGACTACTCCACCCGTCCTGGCGGCTCCGACTCCCAAGGAACCTATGCTCCGGTACATCACCGCCACCAGCCGAGTAGTCAGCACAGTCATGGTAGTGGAGCGCAAGGAGGAAGGCAAGGCGCTGCCTGTCCAGAGACCAGTATATTACCTGAGCGAGATACTGTCGACCTCCAAGCAGAACTACCCCCACTACCAGAAGATGTGCTATGGCGTACACTTTGCTGCCAACAAATTGAAGCCTTACTTTCAAGAGCATCCAATCACAGTGGTCTGCATGGCCCCACTTGCCGAGATCATCGGTAGCCGAGATACCTCTGGTCGAGTGGCCAAGTGGGCCATAGAGCTGGCTCCTTACACCATCTACTACCAGCCCCACACCGCTATCAAATCACAAGCGCTGGCCGACTTCCTCGTCGACTGGGCCGAGACCCAGTACCTACCTCCAGCGCCTGACTCCACCCATTGGCGGATGCACTTCGACGGCTCCAAGATGCGCACCGGCTTGGGAGCCAGCGTCGTCCTCACCTCTCCAAAAGGCGACAAGCTCAAATATGCACTGCAAATCCATTTTGCCGCCTCCAACAACGTTGCCGAGTACGAGGCGCTCATTCACAGGCTCCGGCTTGCCAAAGAACTTGGCATCCGCCGGATCTTGTGTTATGGCGACTCGGACTTAGTGGTCCAGCAGTCATCTGGCGACTGGGACGCGAAAGACGCAAACATGGCGAGCTACCGTTTCCTCGTGCAGCAACTCAGCGGGTATTTCGAAGGGTGCGAGTTCCTCCATGTGCCAAGAAACAACAACGACCAAGCAGACGCCTTGGCACGAATCGGCTCTACCCGCCAAGCAATACCATCTGGCGTCTCCCTTCAACGCCTCCTCAAGCCGTCTGCCAAGCCTTCATCAGAATCAGACTCCATTTTTGTGCCGCCTCCTCCCGAAGACGGCGGATCCAACTCCAGAGCTCCGGCAAACGGAATGGGGACTTTGGCGGATGACTCCAAAGCCACCACAGTCGAGCCCGGCCCGGGGACTGCGGTGGCGGACTCGAAGATTCCAGAACTCGGCCCAAGGACCGCGCCAGTCGGCCTGGGGGCTTCATCAACCCAGCAAGCGGCTGTTGACTCCAACCCGCCGCCTCCCAGCCCGGCCGCCCTCATCCAAGTCGCAGTTCTGGTAGTCGAAGAAATAGCAGCACCCTCATGGGCTCAGCCCATCCTCAAATTCCTGGTGAATAAAGAGCTACCAACTGATGAGACCTCAGCTCGGCAAGTACAACGCCGGGCGGCAGCCTATACCATAGTCAACAGAGAGCTGGTCAGGCGCAGCGTCACTGGTGTCTACCAGCGCTGTGTAGAGTCAGAGCAAGGCCAGGCGATTCTCAAAGACATCCATCAAGGCGAATGCGGCCACCATGCGGCTTCAAGAGCACTCATCGCCAAAGCCTTTCGGCACGGTTTCTTCTGGCCGACTGCCTTGGAAGAGGCCAAGGAGTTGGTCCAAAAATGCAAAGGGTGCTAGAAGTTCAGCTCCAAGCCGCACCAGCCGGCTTCTGCACTCAAGACCATCCCCATTGCCTGGCCTTTCACAGTTTGGGGTCTAGACATGGTGGGACCATTCAAGACAGCACGAGGTGGTTTAACTCACCTACTTGTCGCAGTGGACAAGTTCACCAAGTGGGTGGAAGCGAAGCCAATTAAGAAACTGAACGGTCCGACTGCCGTGACCTTCATCACCGACATCACAATTCGGTACGGCATACCACACAGCATCATCACCGACAACGACACAAATTTTGCCAAAGGCGCCTTGGCCCGTTTCTGCGCAACACAGGGCATCCAACTGGACCTAGCATCCGTCGCCAATCCGCAGTCAAACGGCCAAGTGGAGCAAGCAAATGGCCCCATCATGTCCGGCATCAAGCCTCGGTTGATCGAGCCTCTGGAGCGCTCAGCTGGCTGTTGGCTCGACGAGCTGCCAGCCGTCCTTTGGAGTCTGCGCACGACTCCAAACAAGTCAACCGGCTTCACGCCCTTCTTCCTCGTCTATGGTGCCGAAGGCGTCATCCCAACAGACATAGAGTTTGACTCCCCCCGAGTCACCATGTACACCAAGGAGGAAGCAGAAGAAGCACGACAAGACGGTGTCGATCTGCTGGAAGAGGGCCGGCTGTTGGCACTCAGCTGATCCAGCATCTACCAGCAGAGCCTGCGCCGATACCACAACAGGAAGGTCAGACCAAGATCTTTCCAAGAAGGCGACCTTGTGCTCCGGCTGATCCAGCAAACAGCCGGCCAGCACAAGCTGTCGGCGCCTTGGGAAGGTCCTTTCATCATCAGCAAAGTACTGGGCAACGATTCCTACTACCTGATCGACGCTCAGAAGCCCCGAGCACGCAAGAGGGACGACTCTGGCAAGGAGACAGAGCGGCCATAGAATGCAAATCTCCTCCGAAGATTTTACAGTTGATGCAGTATGTACCACGCTACCTTTTGTATTAAAGTACCAAGACTTCGGGCCCCCCGAGACGAGCTCGGGGACTGCCCTCTTTTGTCTATATGATAAAAATTATGCCTACAAGTATGTTACTCTTTGTCATGCCGCTTGGCACCGGGCTCGACAAGTCGACCCGAGGACTTGCCGCCTTGCACTATGAAATGCTTCCTGTAGCCGGACAAGTAGTGTGTAAACGCCTAAACCGTCTCCTATCAGAAGCCGCAGCTTGCAGAGCGACTGTATGGTGGGAAGCAGTAAGGTAGAATGGGCACTCGCATGAAAAATGGCTAAGGACTCAAAGCATAAAACATAGCTCAGGATGGCTTCCAGCCTTTCTCGCAAACCGATTCTCGGATAGTCGGATTGTCGCCTTCTATCCAACTTGCTCAAACAATCTTGAAATCGGCTAAGTACTTGCTTTCCCAAAGTAGCCTAGCACTTGATCTAGCAACAGTCCACAGAGCGGGTGTCCAATTGGCAAGGCAGGCAACTAAGAGAAAGCGGCAAAGGAAAAAGCCAAAAGAACAATGAGCAAGAAAAGATAGATATATATATTTACATAACATAGGCCCCTTGCCGAATTGTCGAGTAGAGGTTCAAGATACACCCCGCGGGTGGAATTGTGTGAATTAACAAGTTCTTCAAAGACTATTGAAGCAGATAAAATAAAAGATAGAGCGGCAGCTTAGGAGGCAGCAAACGGCTTCGGAGGTTCGGAGGAGGCGCCAGCGTCAGGCATCGGGGCAGCCGGCTGGCTAGTCTTGGCTTGATCACCTCCAGCGGCAGTCGACTCGGTTGCACGTGGCTCGCTGCTGGAGGCGCGGTCAGGCTGAGGCTGGCCGTCTGCTCCGTCTTCTGGTGCCTCCGCCTCGCCCCCATCCTCCGCCTTGTCCTCCTCCTCGACGCTGGAGCCAATCACCTCCGCCGAGTCTTTGTCGTAGTTTGGGTTCATCCCAAACCACTCCGGCGGTACCTCCTTGCCGTCTTCAGACCGCTCAGGGACGAAGATGCTGGTGTCGGTGTACTCGGTGATCGTCGCAGCACGTTTGACGAGGGCGTCTTCCGCAGCCGCCAGCTCCGGCTGGGCCTCCGACCGAAGTGTGGCCAACCGGTCTAGATCCAGCCCCGGGTACCACGCCTTGACGAACTCCAAGGCCCGGCGCGTGTTGGAAATATGCCCTAGAGGCAATAATAAAAGTATTATTATATTTCAATGTTCATGATAAATGTCTTTTATTCATGCTATAACTGTATTATCCGGAAATCGTAATACACGTGTGAATACTTAGACCTCAATATGTCCCTAGTGAGCCTCTAGTTGACTAGCTCGTTGTGATCAACAGATAGTCATGATTTCCTGGCTATGGACATTGGATGTCGTTGATAACGGGATCACATCATTAGGAGAATGATGTGATGGACAAGACCCAATCCTAAGCATAGCACAAAGGTCATTTAGTTCGTTTGCTGGAGCTTTGCCAATGTCAAGTATCTCTTCCTTAGACCATGAGATCGTGTAACTCCCGGATACCGTAGGAGTGCCTTGGGTGTATCAAATGTCACAACATAACTGGGTGACTATAAAGGTGCATTACAGGTATCTCCGAAAGTAGCTGTTGGGTTGACACGGATCGAGACTGGGATTTGTCACTCCGTATGACGGAGAGGTATCTCTGGGCCCACTCGGTAATGCATCATCATAATGAGCTCAATGTGACCAAGGTGTTGGACACGGGATCATGCATTACGGTACGAGTAAAGTGACTTGCCGGTAACGAGACTGAACAAGGTATTGGGATACCGACGCTCGAGTCTCGGGCAAGTAACGTACCGATTGACAAAGGGAATTGTATACAGGGTTTGATCGAATCCTCGACATCATGGTTCATCCGATGACAACATCGAGGAGCATGTGGGAGCCATCATGGGTATCCAGATCCCGCTGTTGGTTATTGACCTAAGAGCGTCTCGGTCATGTCTGCATGTCTCCCGAACCCGTAGGGTCTACACACTTAAGGTTCGGTGACGCTAGGGTTATTAGGAAGACTAGTATGTGACTACCGAATGTTGTTCGGAGTCCCGGATGGGATCCCGGACGTCACGAGGAGCTCCGGAGGTAAAGATTTATATATGGGAAGTTGTCAAATGGGCAACGGGAAGTTTCGGGGTCATACCGGTAGTGTACCGGGGCCACCGGAAGGGTTCCGGGGGTCCACCGGGAGGGGCCACCCCTCCCGGGGGGGCACATGGGCTGCGTGGGGCAGGGAGCCAGCCCCTGCTGGGCTGGGCGCACCCCCTCCCTTGGGCCCTTGCGCCTAGGGTTTAGGGGGGGAACCCTAGAGGGGGCGCCCCCTTGGCTTGGGGGGCAAGCCACCCTCTCCCCCTCTCCCCTTGGCCGCCGCCCCCCTCTAGATGGGTTCTAGAGGGGCCGGCCCCCTTCTCCCTTCTCCCTATAAATAGAGGGGTGAGGGGAGGGCAGCCGCACCAACCTCCAAGGCGCAGCCCTCCCCTCCCCAACACCTCTCCTCCTCCGTTGTGTGCTTGGCGAAGCCCTGTCGGAGTACTGCTTCTCCACCATCACCACGCTGTCGTGCTGCCGGTGGAGCTGTCTTCCTCAACCTCTCCTTCCCCTTGCTGGATCAAGAAGGAGGAGACGTCGCCTGTCCCGTACGTGTGTTGAACGCGGAGGTGCTGTCCGTTCAGCACTTGGTCATCGGTGATTCGAATCACGTCGAGTACGACTCCATCATCACCTTGCAAGCTTCCGCACGCGATCTACAAGTGGTATGTAGATGCAAACTCACTCCCTTGACTCGTTGCTTAGATGAACTCATAGATGGATCTTGGTGAAACCGTAGGAAAAATTTTAATTTTCTGCAACGTTCCCCAATAGTGGCATCATGAGCTAGGTCTATGCGTAGTTCTCTTTGCACGAGTAGAACACAATTTTGTTGTGGGCGTGGATTTTGTCATCTTACTTGCCTCTACTAGTCTTTTCTTGCTTCGGCGGTATTGTGGGATGAAGCGGCCCGGACCAACCTTACACATACGCTTACGTGAGACCGGTTCCACCGGCTGACATGCACTAGTTGCATAAGGTGGCTAGCGGGTGTCTGTCTCTCCCACTTTAGTCGGATCGGATTCGATGAAAAGGGTCCTTATGAAGGGTAAATAGAAATTGGCATATCACGTTGTGGTTTTGGCGTAGGTAAGAAACGTTCTTGCTAGAAACCTACAACAGCCACGTAAAAACTTGCAACAACAATTAGAGGATGTCTAACTTGTTTTTGCAGCATATGCTTGTGATGTGATATGGCCAAAAGGATGTGATGAATGATATATGTGATGTATGAGATTGATCATGTTCTTGTAATAGGAATCACGACTTGCATGTCGATGAGTATGACAACCGGCAGGAGCCATAGGAGTTGTCTTAATTTATTTATGACCTGCGTGTCAACTTAAACGTCATGTAATTACTTTACTTTATTGCTAAAGTGTTAGCCATAGTAGTAGAAGTAATAGATGACGAGACAACTTCAAGAAGACACGATGATGGAGATCAGGAGATCATGGTGTCATGCCAGTGACAACGATGATCATGGAGCCCTGAAGATGGAGATCAAAAGGAGCAAAATGATATTGGCCATATCATGTCACTATTTGATTGCATGTGATGTTTATCATGTTTAACATCTTATTTGCTTAGAACGACGGTAGCTTAAATAAGATGATCCCTCTCTAAAATTTCAAGAAAAGTGTTTCCCCTAACTGCGCACCGTTGCGAAGGTTCGTTGTTTCGAAGCACCACGTGATGATCGGGTGTGATAGATTTTAACGTTCGAATACAACGGGTGTTGACGAGCCTAGCATGTACAGACATGGCCTCGGGACACATGCTAAACACTTAGGTTGACTTGACGAGCCTAGCTTGTACAGACATGGCCTCGGAACACGAAAGACCGAAAGGTCGAGCATGAGTCGTATAGAAGATACGATCAACATGAAGATGTTCACCGGTGTTTACTAGTCTGTCTCACGTGATGATCGGACACGGCCTAGTTGACTCGGATCATGTTTCACTTAGATGACTAGAGGGATGTCTATCTGAGTGGGAGTTCATTAAATGAACTTCAATTATCATGAACATAGTCTAAATTGTCTTTGCAAATATGTTGTAGATAAATAGCTCACATTGTAGCTCCCTGTTTCAATACGTTCCTAGAGAAAGATTAAGTTGAAAGATATTGTAAGCAATGATGCGGACTAGGTCCGTAGTCCGAGGAGTGTCCTCACTGCTACATAGAAGGCTTACGTCTTTTGATGCACCGCTCGATGTGCAAACCCCTACAACGTCGTTTGTGGATGTTGTTGAACACTGACAGACACATCCTGATGACTACTTGATAGTTTAGTGCACCATACTTTACGGCTTAGAATCGGGATACCAATGACGTTTTGAACGCCGTTAGAACATATGAGATGTTCCAAGAGCTGAAATTGGGATTTCAGGCTCATGCCCGTGTTGAGAGGTGTGAGACCTCTGACAAGTTCTTTTGCCACAAGATGGAGGAGAAAGCTCAGCTAGGGAGCACATCCTGAAGATGTCTGGGTTGCACAACCGTATGACCCAGCTGAACATTAACCTCCCAGATGAGGCGGTCATTGACAGAATCCTCCAGTCGCTCCCACCAAGCTACAAGAGCTTTGTGATGAACTACAACATGCAGGGGATGGAAAAGACCATTCCTGAAGTGTTCTCGATGCTGAAGTCAGCAGAGGCTGAAATCAAGAAAGAACATCAAGTGTTGATGGTCAATAAGACCACTAAGTTCAAGAAGGGCAAGGGTAAGAAGAACTTCAAGAAGGACGGCAAGGAGGTTGCCGCGCCTGGTAAGCCAGTTACCGGGAAGAAGTCAAAGAATGGACCCAAGCCTGAGACTGAGTGCTTTTATTGCAAGGGGAAGGGTCACTGGAAGCGGAACTGCCCCAAATACTTAGCGGATAAGAAGGCCGGCAACACCAAAGGTATATTTGATATACATGTGATTGATGTGTACCTTACCAGTACTCGTAGTAACTCCTGGGTATTTGATAACTGTGCCGTTGCTCATATTTGTAACTCACAGCAGGAGCTGCGGAATAAACGGAGACTAGCGAAGGACGAGGTGACTATGCGCGTCGGGAATGGTTCCAGAGTCGATGTGATCGCCGTCGGCACGCTGCCTCTACATTTACCTACGGGATTAGTTTTGAACCTTAATAATTGTTATTTAGTGCCAAGTTTGAGCATGAACATTGTATCTGGATCTCGTTTAATACGAGATGGCTACTCATTTAAGTCTGAGAATAATGGTTGTTTGATTTATATGAGAGATATGTTTTATGGTCATGCTCCGATGGTCAATGGTTTATTCTTAATGAATCTCGAGCGTAATATTACACATGTTCATAGTGTAGATGCCAAAAGATGTAAAGTTGATAACGATAGTCCCACATACTTGTGGCACTGCCGCCTTGGTCACATTGGTGTCAAGCGCATGAAGAAGCTCCATGCTGATGGACTTTTGGAGTCTCTTGATTATGAATCATTTGACACATGCGAACCATGCCTCTTGGGCAAAATGACCAAGACTCCGTTCTCCGGAACAATGGAGCGAGCAACCAACTTGTTGGAAATCATACATACCGATGTGTGCGGTCCAATGAGCATTGAGGCTCGCGGAGGATATCGTTATGTTCTCACTCTCACTGATGACTTGAGTAGATATGGGTATGTCTACTTAATGAAACACAAGTCTGAGACCTTTGAAAAGTTCAAGGAATTTCAGAATGAGGTAGAGAATCAACGTGACCGAAAGATAAAATTCTTACGATCAGATCGTGGAGGAGAATACTTGAGTCACGAATTTGGTACATACCTAAGGAAATGTGGAATCGTTTCACAACTCACGCCGCCTGGAACACCTCAGCGAAACGGTGTGTCCGAACGTCGTAATCGCACTCTATTGGATATGGTGCGGTCTAAGATGTCTCTTACCGATTTACCGCTATCATTTTGGGGATACGCTCTAGAGACAGCTACATTCACTTTAAATAGGGCACCGTCTAAATCCGTTGAGACGACACCGTATGAATTATGGTTTGGAAAGAAACCTAAGCTGTCGTTTCTAAAAGTTTGGGGATGCGATGCTTATGTCAAGAAACTTCAACCTGAAAAGCTCGAACCCAAGTCGGAAAAATGCGTATTCATAGGATACCCTAAGGAAACTGTCGGGTATACCTTCTACTTAAGATCCGAAGGCAAGATCTTTGTTGCCAAGAACGGATGCTTTCTGGAAAAAGAGTTTCTCTCGAAAGAAGTAAGTGGGAGGAAAGTAGAACTCGATGAAGTACTACCTCTCGAACGGGAAAGTGGTGCAGCTCAGGAAAATGTTCCTGTGATGCCCACACCAACTGAAGAGGAAAACAATGATGATGATCAAGGTACTTCGGATCAAGTTACTACTGAACTTCGTAGGTCCACAAGGACACGTTCCGCACCAGAGTGGTACGGCAACCCTGTCCTGGAAATCATGTTGTTAGACAACAATGAACCTTCGAACTATGAAGAAGCGATGGCGGGCCCGGATTCCAACAAATGGCTTGAAGCCATGAAATCCGAGATAGAATCCATGTATGAAAACAAAGTATGGACTTTGGCAGACTTGCCCGATGATCGGCGAGCGATAGAAAACAAATGGATTTTTAAGAAGAAGACGGACGCGGATGGTAATGTTACCATCTATAAGGCTCGACTTGTCGCTAAGGGTTATCGACAAGTTCAAGGGATTGACTACGACGAGACTTTCTCTCCCGTAGCGAAGCTGAAGTCCGTCCGAATCATGTTAGCAATTGCCGCATACTATGATTATGAGATATGGCAGATGGACGTCAAAACGGCATTCCTTAACGGACATCTTAAGGAAGAACTGTATATGATGCAGCCGGAAGGTTTTGTCGATCCTCGGAACGCTAACAAAGTATGCAAGCTCCAGCGATCCATTTATGGGCTGGTGCAAGCATCTCGGAGTTGGAATATTCGCTTTGATGAGATGATCAAAGCGTTTGGGTTTATGCATACTTATGGAGAAGCCTGCGTTTACAAGAAAGTGAATGGGAGCTCTGTAGCATTTCTCATATTATATGTAGATGACATACTCTTGATGGGAAATAATATAGAATTTCTGGACAGCATTAAGGCCTACTTGAATAAGTATTTTTCAATGAAGGACCTTGGAGAAGCTGCTTATATATTAGGCATCAAGATCTATAGAGATAGATCGAGACGCCTCATAGGTCTTTCACAAAGCACATACCTTGATAAGATTTTGAAGAGGTTCAAAATGGATCAGTCCAAGAAGGGGTTCTTGCCTATGTTACAAGGTGTGAGACTGAGCTCGGCTCAGTCACCGACCACGGCAAAAGATAAAGAAGAGATGAGTGTCATCCCCTATGCTTCAGCCATAGGATCTATTATGTATGCCATGCTGTGTACCAGACCCGATGTAAACCTTGCCGTAAGTTTGGTAGCAAGATACCAAAGTAATCCCGGCAAGGAACACTGGACAGCGGTCAAGAATATCCTGAAGTACCTGAAAAGGACGAAGGACATGTTTCTCGTTTATGGAGGAGACGAAGAGCTCGTCGTAAAGGGTTACGTCGACGCTAGCTTCGACTCAGATCTGGATGACTCTAAGTCACAAACCGGATACGTGTATATGTTGAATGGTGGAGCAGTAAGCTGGTGCAGCTGCAAGCAGAGCGTCGTGGCGGGATCTACGTGTGAAGCGGAGTACATGGCAGCCTCGGAGGCAGCGCATGAAGCGATTTGGGTGAAGGAGTTCATCACCGACCTAGGAGTCATACCCAATGCGTCGGGGCCGATCAAACTCTTCTGTGACAACACTGGAGCTATTGCCCTCGCCAAGGAGCCCAGGTTTCACAAGAAGACCAGGCACATCAAGCGTCGTTTCAACTCCATCCGTGAAAATGTTCAAGATGGAGACATAGAGATTTGCAAAGTGCACACGGATCTGAATGTCGCAGATCCGCTGACTAAACCTCTCTCGCGTGCAAAACATGATCAACACCAGAACTCTATGGGTGTTCGATTCATCACAATGTAACTAGATTGGTGACTCTAGTGCAAGTGGGAGACTGTTGGAAATATCCCTAGAGGCAATAATAAAAGTATTATTATATTTCAATGTTCATGATAAATGTCTTTTATTCATGCTATAACTGTATTATCCGGAAATCGTAATACACGTGTGAATACTTAGACCTCAATATGTCCCTAGTGAGCCTCTAGTTGACTAGCTCGTTGTGATCAACAGATAGTCATGATTTCCTGGCTATGGACATTGGATGTCGTTGATAACGGGATCACATCATTAGGAGAATGATGTGATGGACAAGACCCAATCCTAAGCATAGCACAAAGGTCGTTTAGTTCGTTTGCTAGAGCTTTGCCAATGTCAAGTATCTCTTCCTTAGACCATGAGATCGTGTAACTCCCGGATACCGTAGGAGTGCCTTGGGTGTATCAAACGTCACAACGTAACTGGGTGACTATAAAGGTGCATTACAGGTATCTCCGAAAGTAGCTGTTGGGTTGACACGGATCGAGACTGGGATTTGTCACTCCGTATGACGGAGAGGTATCTCTGGGCCCACTCGGTAATGCATCATCATAATGAGCTCAATGTGACCAAGGTGTTGGACACGGGATCATGCATTACGGTACGAGTAAAGTGACTTGCCGGTAACGAGACTGAACAAGGTATTGGGATACCGACGATCGAGTCTCGGGCAAGTAACGTACCGATTGACAAAGGGAATTGTATACAGGGTTTGATCGAATCCTCGACATCGTGGTTCATCCGATGACAACATCGAGGAGCATGTGGGAGCCATCATGGGTATCCAGATCCCGCTGTTGGTTATTGACCTGAGAGCGTCTCGGTCATGTCTGCATGTCTCCCGAACCCGTAGGGTCTACACACTTAAGGTTCGGTGACGCTAGGGTTATTAGGAAGACTAGTATGTGACTACCGAATGTTGTTCGGAGTCCCGGATGGGATCCCGGACGTCACGAGGAGCTCCGGAAGGGTCCGGAGGTAAAGATTTATATATGGGAAGTTGTCAAACGGGCAACGGGAAGTTTCGGGGTCATACCGGTAGTGTACCGGGGCCACCGGAAGGGTTCCGGGGGTCCACCGGGAGGGGCCACCCCTCCCGAGGGGGCACATGGGCTGCGTGGGGCAGGGAGCCAGCCCCTGCTGGGCTGGGCGCACCCCCTCCCTTGGGCCCTTGCACCTAGGGTTGAGGGGGGGAACCCTAGAGGGGGCGCCCCCTTGGCTTGGGGGGCAAGCCACCCTCTCCCCCTCTCCCCTTGGCCGCCGCCCCCCTCTAGATGGGTTCTAGAGGGGCTGGCCCCCTTCTCCCTTCTCCCTATAAATAGAGGGGTGAGGGGAGGGCAGCCGCACCACCCTCCAAGGCGCAGCCCTCCCCTCCCCAACACCTCTCCTCCTCCGTTGTGTGCTTGGCGAAGCCCTGTCGGAGTACTGCTTCTCCACCATCACCACGCCGTCGTGCTGCCGGTGGAGCTGTCTTCCTCAACCTCTCCTTCCCCCTTGCTGGATCAAGAAGGAGGAGACGTCGCCCGTCCCGTACGTGTGTTGAACGCGGAGGTGCTGTCCGTTCAGCACTTGGTCATCGGTGATTCGAATCACGTCGAGTACGACTCCATCATCACCTTGCAAGCTTCCGCACGCGATCTACAAGTGGTATGTAGATGCAAACTCACTCCCTTGACTCGTTGCTTAGATGAACTCATAGATGGATCTTGGTGAAACCGTAGGAAAAATTTTAATTTTCTGCAACGTTCCCCAACAGCGCGCTCCAGCCCGGGCCGAAGAGCCCTTCCAGGCCTCAAGACGACCAGTCGCGACCTCCAGCGAGTTGGCCGTCAGGCTGGGGGTGCGCAGAGCCTGCATATCCGGCCAAAGGGCGGCAATCGCCTGGGCACTAATGCGCTGGAGCCGGCGCAGCATCCGGTGAGCCGGCCGGAGGCGAGCCTCGATGCTCAGGATGTGCTCGTCAAGAGTTCGGGGGGCATCGGCGGCGATCTTTGCACCCTCCGCCCTCCGACTCTCACGGTCGGCCTCGATGGCTTGGATGGCGGCCTGCGACTGCCCAGGGAAGAAGTCTGCAAAGACACGAAGAAACGAAGAAGCTAGTCAAAAACCAGGAGTCGGCACGATCTAAGTCAGCAACTCGAAGAAAGAAAATAAAGAGACTCACCATCAACGATGTCTTCAATCTCGTGGAAGCCGGAGGACAGCAATGCCTCCTTGTCAGATCAGGAGGAGCGCTCGCTCGCGAACTCGGCCAAGAGGGCGGTTTCCATCTCCTCCGCCTCCCTCTGCGACTTCACAAGCAGCTCCTTCTGCTCTGCCAACTGAGTGGCCAGCAGATCGTGCTCTGTGGCGAGCTTGCTGCACTCCTCCCCTTTGGCGCGCAGGGTGGAGTTGGCTTCGCTCAGCTGCTGTTGAAGAGCAGCGTTGGCTCCTGAAGAAAAGGAAAGAAACATACCCGGACGGCTGCCCGCGACACTAGGAACGCCGTGGTGCAACTCTGGAGAGTGTCGCCCTCAGCACGGAGCTTCGCCTGGACGTCCAGGAGCGCCCGGTTCAGCGGCCCTGTGCCACCTCCTCGCACCCACCCAACAGGTGCGGCGCTCGTCGCTTCGGCGTCTGGGGCCGCCGAGCTGGCGGTGCCGGCTTCCAGGGGGCGGGGTGCCGAAGTCGCCTTCTCCAGACGACGACGCGTCGGCGAGCCGACTTGGAGGAGTAGCCTCGCCATGGCCTCGTCTTCGGTCGGCAGCACTGGAGGGTCCACTGGCTGCTCACCTTACGCGCCTTTAGACGGCGGCGGAGGCGGCGGCACAACGTGCGCGTCCGGAGTAGAGGGGTCTCCGCCTTCCCTCTCCTTGACGAGGTTCTCCCCGCCGGCTTCTCCAGTTGGCCCCGTGAACTCCGGAGGCGGCGGCGCAGAGTTCAGCGGGGTGACAAGCAACGCCGACTAGCTGCGTGCGGCTTCCTCAGCCTGCTGCTTCACCGTGGTGGTGGTTTCGGCCTCCGCTAGTTTTTTCTTACCAGAGGCCTCCGCCCTGTCGGCCTCCGCCTTCTCCAGGTGGAGGGACTCTTCTTCGTTGTGCCTCTCCTATGCATTCCGCTCCGTCGCCTCCCGGAGGTCAGCAGCGGGGTCAATCCGCCGAGTGGTGGCGGACGTCTCCGCTGACCCCATGACGGAGGCGGCGGCGACCCGCTCAAGAGAGAGGGGAGCCCTGAAGAAAGAGGGGCAAGCAGAGACTCAGACAAATCACGAAGAAAGAATAAAACTTTGAATACAGAATACTTACACGGAGACCAACGGCGGCTTCTTCACTTCCTTACGGAAGAGGATGGCCTTCGCGGCTGCCTCGTCCCGCCGGGTCGCCGCATCCGAGCCCTTGGGCTTCTTTGGCCGACTGCCGAACAAGGTCGGCATGGCCCTGCGCTTCTTCCCGCCGCCTGGAGTGCCCGGCGCGGCAGAAGATCCCATGCCAGGCTGGCTGGCTCCTGGCCGATGGCGAGGGGTGATTTCTCCCTCGGCGCTGTCTTCAGGCCAGTCGGCGAAGGTAGCCGAAGGCCTGAAGTCGCCTGCTGTCCCTCCTCCTCCCTCGGCGTCATCTTCCAGAGCCGCCGCCCCCAGATCGGGGTCGTCGACGTCGCTCTCCGCCCGGTCGAGGACGAACTCACGGGCCGGCCCCGAGGTGCCAGCTGGTGGATGAAGAAGGGAATTCTAACCAAAGCCGACTGGTCAAAAAAAACTCGGCAAGAAGAAGACAATCTAAAGAAAGAAAAGAAAGGTGACTCACCACGGGCGGGGGGTTGGCACGGGAGTACGGCTCCTTGCCGAATCGCTAGTCCTCCGGGAGCCTGCTGTCTGAGAGGTAGTTCACCATGAGGGCCACCTCTTCGTGAGGCATGTCCTTGGTGCACATCCGACTCGGGTCGCGGCGCCCACTCATCTGGCTTATCATGTGAGGGCGGCCCTGGAGTGGGAGAACTCGGCGCGAGACGAAGGCGGCCAGCAGGTCCGGACCAGTCAGACCCTCCGACTGCATCAGCACTCGGAGTCGCGTGATGGCGCCGGCTCCCGTAGGCGTCAGCGACCTGGCCCAGTACGACCAGTTGGGCAGTCTCCCAGCCGGCGGGCCGGCTTCGAAAGCTGGCAGGTTGACCCAGTCGCCCCTCGTGGCGACGTTCCTGACGTAGAAGTAGGATCTCTGCCACATCTTCATCGACTTTATCAGCAAGATGGAGGGGAAGGGGTTGTCATCTCCTGACCTTCGCACGGCGATGAAGGCACCGCATTGAGCCGGCACGCCCGCGGCCTGGGTGCCGAGCTTGGAGAAGAAGAACTCCCCCCAGAGCTCGAGGGTGGGGAGGACTCCGAGGAAGCCCTCGCACAAGGTCACGAAGGTGGACAGCAGCACCACTGTGTTGGGGGTGAGGTGGTGCGGCTGGAGGCCGTAGAACTCCAAGAAAGACCAGAAAAAGCTGCTAGTCGGTAGCCCCAGCCCGCGCAGGCAGTGCGAGCGGAACATGACCCGCTCGCCCTCCTGTGGGGCGGGGGAAATCTCCCCCTCCGATGCAAGACGCACCTGCACGCGATCCTCGCCAGGAAGCCGATGGGTCCTGCGGAGGAACTCAATGTGGTCTTCATGAACCTCGGAACCGTCCCAGGTGCCGGAACGCACTGGGGGAGCCGCGGCAGCGGAGGAAGAACTCATCGTGAGCTGTCGCCGCAATGTTCGCCGGAGCTTGGGCGTGCGGCGGAGCGGAGAAGAGAAGAGGAAGGAGGAGTGCGAGGAACGGCAAGGAGGAAGAGAACAAGGAGTAGTGGGAAGGAGGGGCGCGCGTGCCCCCTCTTCCCCCTACTTATAGCCCCGCAGGCTGCGAAGCTGAGGGGGCGGACGTGGGGATTTACTGCGCCCACAACCCCACGACCCCCACGATCCTCATAAAGTTACTGCGCGTAGTAACTCCACGAGAATCCCAACCGTCCACCGGGGCCGGAGCGGATCCGCTCGGGCACCGAGGCGCGGTAGTGGCGGGCCCCGCCTGTGGGCCTGTCCCGTCGCGCACGTGGGCTGACAGGACGGCCTAGCCATGTGCCCTCGCGTGACAGGCCAAGAACGGGCGGCGGCCTGGAGGCTTAGCTAACACGCCACTTAAAATCCCGCCGCGATGTTCGAAATACCGAGCAAGTCGAAATTGAGTGAAGTCCGAGTTGAGCAAGTCCGACTCCTTCTAGATGGCCCGGCAGAAGTCAATCAAGACCATGTGTTGAGCACCCGATCGTCCATGGCGCCTCACCAGCTTTGGGGACTACTGTCGGAGTAATGGGCCATGGGTAGGCCAACCTGAGTCCCATGACCTTTCAAGACATCGGGGCAGGCTGCGCCCCTCAAGACCCCGGGGCGAAGAGCCGCCTCCTGAGGAGTCAACGGTAGGGCGGCCGACTGCCCGCTCATGGCCGAGTCCCAGGGATGACTTCCAGAGAAGCCGGCTTTGGGGAGTCGGTCGGCGACACCAACAAACCATGACCTCATCGGAGGGGACAGGGCAGGGGCGTGGCTACAGCGAAGCCCACTCCCCGCCCCTTACCAAGGGCAGGCATGGCCACAGCACGCCGTACCCGGGAAGATCTCCGGGCGGAGTGGCACTGTTGCCCGGTCGACCCTGACATCAGCACCACAGTACCAAGTCCTGCGCCCACGATGGCTTGTTTGTACGGCCTGGAGGCAGCGGGGCCCACCAGTCAGCGAGACCTCGGGAGACGGCGGGAGGACCGCCAGTCGGACCCGTCGGGGGTCGGCCCGAGGGAGTCGGCCGAGCCCTCCCTCGGGGCCCACGCGCCATTAATCAAGATGAGATGGGGAGTGGCCACAGTGATCGCCCGCCAGGCGGCGGGGCTGTTGCCATGACCCCATGACCAAGCCTGCGTCATCAGAAGCACGGCTACAGTAATCAGCGGCCGGCAAGACCCGCCCGCGGCGGACACGGCCTGTCGGCTCCGTACCAGACCAGTCGGCGGGGCCCACCAGTCGGCAGGCCCCAGCAGTCGGCGGAGAAGTCGGAGGTCGAAGGCACTGATGGCTGGGCCCGCGCCTAGTCGAATTACCATTGTACCCCTGGGGGTAGGCCTATATAAACCCCCAGGGCACCCATGCAAGGGGTTGGATCCCAGTAGTTCTAGACCATACCAGATAGAAGGAGAGAGCTAGCCTTGCCCTCTTCTACCACCAGAAACAGCTCAAGGAGCAACTGTGTAAACACTTGGCCATAGTGATCATGTGGAGACCCCGTGGAGCAGCAGTAGGGGTATTATCTCCCCGGAGAGCCCCGAAGCTGGGTAAGATTCGCCGGCGTGCATGTCTTCGCCTCATCCCGTTTCCAGGCACCGGCGACGTTCTACTCGCCCCCACCATGATAAGCCATCCGTTGGCATATGTCGCACCACACCCTCGACATTGACGTCCACTCCAAGTCCCCTGGATCACGTTTGTTCCAAAAATAACTCTCCTGAAGGTTTTATTTCGTTTGGATTCTGTTTGATATTCCTTTTCTGCGAAACACTGAAATAGGCAAAAAAGCAGCAATTTGCACTGGGCCTTGGGTTAGTAGGTTAGTCCCAAAAATAATATAAAAGTGTATAAATAAGCCCATTAACATCCAAAACAGATAATACAATAGCATGGAACAATTAAAAATTATAGATACGTTGGAGATGTATCAAGCATCCCCAAGCTTAATTCCTGCTCGTCCTCGAGTAGGTAAATGATAAAAAAACAGATTTTTTTTGATGTGGAATGCTACCTAGCATAATTCTCAATGTAATTTTCTTTATTTTGGCATGAATGTTCACATTCGAGAGATTCAAGACAAAAGTTTAATATTGACATAAAAATAATAATACTTCAAGCGTACTAACTAAGCAATCATGTCTTCTCAAAATAACATGGCAAAAGAAAGTTCATCCCTACAAAATCATATAGTTTGGTCATGCTCCATTTTCGTCACACAATAATGCTCTCATCTTGCACAACCCCGATGACAAGCCAAGCAATTGTTTCATACTTTAGTAATCTCAAACCTTTTCAACTTTCACGCAATACATGAGCGTGATCCATGGATATAGCACTATGGGTGGAATAGAATAATGATAGGGGGTTATGTGGAGAAGACAAAAAGGAGAAAGTCTCACATCGATGAGGCTAATCAACGGGCTAGGGAGATGCCCATCAATTGATGTCAATGCAAGGAGTAGGGATTGCCATGCAACGGATGCACTAGAGCTATAAATGTATGAAAGCTCAACAAAAGGAACTAAGTGGGTGTGCATCCAACTTGCTTGCTCACGAAGACCTAGGGCATTTGAGGAAGCCCATTGTTGGAATATACAAGCCAAGTTCTATAATGAAAAATTCCCACTAGTATATGAAAGTGACAAAACAAAGAGACTCTCTATCATAAAGATCATGGTGCTACTTTGAAGCACAAGTGTGGAAAAAAAGGATAGTAGCGTTGCCCCTTTTTATTTCTTCTTTTTTTTCTCTTTTTTGGGCCTTTCCGTTTTTTTATTTGGCGTTTTTTTGGGACAATGCTCTATTAATGATGATCATCACACTTCTATTTATTTACAACTCAATGATTACAACTCGATACTAGAACAAAATATGACTATATATGAATGCCTCCGGCGGTGTACCGGGAAATGCAATGAATCAAGAGTGACATGTATGATAAATTATGCATGGTGGCTTTGCCAAAAATATGATGTCAACTACATGATCATGCAAAGCAATGTGACAATGATGAAATGTGTCATAAATGAAAAGGTGGAAAGTTGCATGGCAATATATCTCAGAATGGCTATGGAAATGCCATAATAGGTAGGTATGGTGGCTGTTTTGAGGAAGATATAAGGAGGTTTATGTGTAACAGAGCGTATCATATCACGAGGTTTGGATGCACCAGCGAAGTTTGCACCAACTCTCAAGGTGAGAAAGGGCAATGCACGGTACCGAAGAGGCTAGCAATGATGGAAGGGTGAGAGTGCGTATAATCCATGGACTGAACATTAGTCATAAAGAACTCACATACTTATTGCAAAACTCTACAAGTCATCAAAAACCAAGCACTACGCGCATGCTCCTAGGGGGATAGATTGGTAGGAAAAGACCATCGCTCGTCCCCGACCGCCACTCATAAGGAAGACAATCAAAGAACACCTCATGTTTCAAATTTGTTACACAACGGTTACCATACGTGCATGCTACGGGACTTGCAAACTTCAACACAAGTATTTCTCAATTTCACAACTACTCAACTAGCACAACTCTAATATCACCATCTTTATATCTCAAAACAATTATCAAGTATCAAACTTCTCCTAGTACTCAATGCACTTTTTTATGATAGTTTTTATTATACCCATCTTGGATGCCTATCATATTAGGACTAATTTCATAACCAAAGAAAATTACCATGCTGTTCTAAAGGACTCTCAAAATAATATAAGTGAAGCATGAGAGATCAATAATTTCTATAAAATAAAACCACCACCGTGCTCTAAAAGAAATAAGTGAAGCACTAGAGCAAAATTAACTAGCTCAAAAGATATAAGTGAAGCGCATAGAGTATTCCAATAAATTCCAATTCATGTATGTCTCTCCCAAAAGGTGTGGACAGAAAGGATTATTGTGGTAAACTAAAAAGAAAAGACTCAAATCATACAAGACGCTCCAAGCAAAACACATACCATGTGGTGAATAAAAATATAGCCTCAAGTAAAGTTACCGATAGAAGAAGATGAAAGAGGGGATGCCTTCTGGGGCATCCCCAAGCTTAGGCTTTTGGTTGTCCTTGAATTTTACCTTGGGGTGCCTTGGGCATCCCCAAGATTAGGCTCTTTCCACTCCTTATTCCATAATCCATCAAATCTTTACCCAAAACTTGAAAACTTCACAACACAAAACTTAAACAGAAAATCTCATGAGCTCCGTTAGTATAAGAAAAAAAAAACCACCACTTAAGGTACTGTAATGAACTCATTCTTTATTTATATTGGTGTTAAACCTACTGTATTCCAACTTTTCTATGGTTCATAACCTCCGATACTAGCAATAGATTCATCAATATGCAAACAACACGCGAAAAACAGAATCTGTCAAAAATAGAACAGTCTGTAGTAATCTGTAGGTTTCGAATACTTCTGTAACCCCAAAAATTCTAAAATAAATTGCTGGACGTGAGGAATTTATCTATTAATAATCTTAGAAATAATCAACTTAATCGCACTCTCCAGTAAAATATGGGAGCAAATATCGTGAGCGCTAAAGTTTCTGTTTTTTACAGCAAGATCACAAAGACTTTCCCCAAGTCTTCCCAAAGGTTCTACTTGGCACAAACACTAATTAAAAGCATAAAACCACATCTAAACAGAGGCTAGATGAATTATTTATTACTAAACATAACCAAAAAACAAGGAAAAAAATAAAATTGGGTTGCCTCCCAACAAGCGTTATCGTTTAACGCCCCTAGCTAGGCATAAAAGCAAGAATAGATCTATGTATTATCATCTTTGGTATGCAATCCATAAGTGGATCTCATAATAGATTCATAAGGTAATTTAATTTTCTTTTTAGGGAAGTGTTCCATGGCTTTCCTTAACAGAAATTGGAATCTAATTTTTCCTTCTTTCATATCAATAATTGCACCAATCGTTCTAAAGAAAGGTCTACCAAGAATAATGGGACATGTAGGATTGCAATCAATATCAAGAACAATGAAATCTACGGGCACATAATTCCTATTTGCAACAATAAGAACATCATTAATTCTTCCCATAGCTTTCTTAATAGTGGAATCCGCAAGATGCAAATTTAAAGAACAATCATCAAATTCACGGAAACCTAACACATCACACGAAGTTTTTGGAATCATGGAAACACTAGCACCCAAATCACATAAAGCATAGCATTCATGATCTTTAATTTTAATTTGAATAGTGGGTTCCCACTCATCATAAAGCTTTCTAGGGATAGAAACTTCCAGTTCAAGCTTCTCTTCATAAGACTGCATTAAAGCATCAATGATATGTTTAGTAAAATCTTTATTTTGATTATAAGCATGCGGAGAATTTAGCACGGATTGCAACAAGGAAATACAATCTATTAAAGAAGAATTATCATCATTAAATTCCTTGAAACCCAAAATAGTGGGTTCATTGCTATGTAAAGTTTTGACCTCTCCAATCCCACTTTTATCAATTTTTGCATCAAGATCTAAAAACTCCGAATCATTGGGACGCCTTTTAACTAAAGTTGACTCATCTCCAGTCCCATCATTATCAAGATTCATATTGCAAAACAAAGATTTAATAGGAGACACATCAATCACTTTTAGATCTTCATTCTTATTATCAAAACAAAGCAATCTTTTCTAGCACGCATCGTAGCGGTTCTTTCTTTTGCACTCATCAATGGAAATTCTCATATCTTTGAGAGACTCATTGATATCATGCTTAGGTGGAATAGATCTAAGTTTCAAAGAATCAACATCAATAGAAATTCTATCCATGTTCCTAGCCAACTCATCAATCTTAGACAATTTTTCTTCAATCAAAGCATTGAAACTTTATCGCGAACTAATAAATTCTTTAATATTAGATTCAAAATCAGAGGGCATCTTATTATAATTTCCATAAGAATTGTTGTAAGAACTACCATAATTATTAGAGGAATTACTAGGAAACGTCCTAGGATTAAAATTACCTCTATACGCGTTATTACCAAAATTGTTCCTACCAACAAAATTCACATCCATAGATTCATTATTATTCTCAATCAAAGTACACAAAGGCATATCATTAGGATCAGAAGAAACACTCTTATTAGCAAACAATTTCATAAGTTCATCCATCTTTCCACTCAAAACATTGATTTCTTCTATAGCATGCACCTTTTTACTAGTAGATCTTTCAGTGTGCCATTGAGAATAATTAACCATAATATTATCTAGGAGTTTAGTAGCTTCTCCGAAGGTGATTTCCATAAAAATGCCTCCCGCGGCCGAATCTAAAAGATTTCTAGAAGCAAAATTCAATCTGGCATAAAAATTTTGTATAATCATCCAAAGATTCAAACCATGAGTAGGGCAATTATGTATCATTAATTTCATCCTCTCCCAAGCTTGTGGAACATGTTCATGATCAAGTTGCTTAAAATTCATAATATCGTTTCTAAGAGAGTTGATCTTAGCGGGAGGAAAATACTTAGAGATAAAAGCATCTTTGCACTTATTTCATGAATCAATACTATTTTTAGGCAAAGAAGAAAACCAAGTCTTAGCATGATCTCTAAGAGAAAACAGGAATAGCTTCAATTTAACAATATCATTATCCACAGCTTTCTTCTTTTGCATATTACACAAATCAACAAAGCTATTCAGATGGGTAGCAGCATCTTCACTAGGAAGGCCAGAAAACGGATCTTTCATAACAAGATTCAGCAAAGTAGCATTAATTTCACAAGATTCAACATCGGTAAGAGGATCAATCGAGTGCTAATAAAATCATTATTGTTGGTATTAGAAAAGTCACAAAATTTAGTATTATCTTGAGCCATCGTGACAAACAATCCAACACACAAGCACACAAGAAGCAAGCAAAAAGAGACGAACGAAAAAGAGGCGAGCGGAAAAGAGGGCGAATAAAATGGCAAGAGTGAAGTGGGGGAGAAGAAAACGAGAGGCAAATGGCAAATAATGTAATGCGAGGGATAAGAGTTTGTGATGGGTACTTGGTATGTCTTGACTTGTGGTAGATCTCCCCAGCAACGCGCCAGAAATCCTTCTTGCTACCTCTTGAGCACTGCGTTGGTTTTCCCTTGAAGAGGAAAGGGTGATGCAGCAAAGTAGCGTAAGTACTTCCCTTAGTTTTTGAGACCAAGGTATCAATCAAGTAGGAGACTACACGCAAGTCCCTCGTACCTACAAAAACAAATAAGAACCTCGAACCAACGCGATAAAGGGGTTGTCAATCCCTTCACGGTCACTTACGAGAGTGAGATCTGATAGAGATAATAATAATAAGATAAATATTTTTGGTATTTTTATTATATAGGTTGAAAGTAAAGATTGCAAAATAAAATAGGTTAGAAACTTATATGATAAAAGATAGACCCGGGGGCCATAGGTTTCACTAGTGGCTTCTCTCAAGATAGCATAAGTATTACGGTGGGTGAACAAATTACTGTCGAGCAGTTGATAGAAAAGTGAATAATTATGAGAATATCTAGGCATGATCATGTATATGGGCATCACGTCCGCGACAATTAGACCGAAACGATTCTGCATCTACTACTATTACTCCACACATCGCCCGCTATCCAGTATGCATCTAGAGTATTAAGTTCATAAGAACAGAGTAATGCATTAGGCAAGATGACATGATGTAGAGGTATAAACTCAAGCAATATGATATAAACCCCATATTTTTATCCTCGATGGCAACAATACAATACGTGCCTTGCTGCCCCTGTTGTCACTGGGAAAGGACACCGCAAGATTGAACCCAAAGTTAAGCACTTCTCCTATTGCAAGAAAGATCAATCTAGTAGGCCAAACCAAACTGATAATTCGAAGAGACTTGCAAAGATAACCAATCATGCATAAAAGATTTCAGAGAAGAATCAAATATTGTTCATAGATAAACTTGATCATAAACCCACAATTCATCGGATCTCGACAAACACACCACAAAAAGAGTTACATCGAATAGATCTCCAAGAAGATCGAGGAGAACTTTGTATTGAGATCCAAATAGAGAGAAGAAGCCATCTAGCTAATAACCATGGACCCTAAGGTCTGAGGTAAACTACTCACACATCATCGGAGAGGCTATGGTGTTGATGTAGAAGCCCTCCGTAATCGATGCCCCCTCCGGCGGAGCTCCGGAAAAGGCCCCAAGATGGGATCTCTTGGGTACAGAAGGTTGCGGCGGTGGAAATAAGGTTTCATGGTGCTCCTGGATGTTTTCGGGGTATATTAATATATATAGGAGGAAGAAGTAGGTCAGTTGAGCCACGAGGGGCCCACAAGGGTGGAGGGCGCGCCCATAGGGGGTATGCGTGCCCTCCTGCCTCGTGGCCTCCTCGTTGGTTGCTTGACGTCCACTCCAAGTCCCCTGGATCACGTTCCTTCCAAAAATAACTCTCCCAAAGGTTTTATTCCGTTTGGATTCCGTTTGATATTCCTTTTCTGCGAAACCCTGAAATAGGCAAAAAACAGCAATTTGCACTGGGCCTTGGGTTAGTAGGTTAGTCCCAAAAATAATATAAAAGTGTATAAACAAGCCCATTAACATCCAAAACAGATAATATAATAGCATGGAACAATCAAAAATTATAGATACATTGGATACGTATCAGTGAACAAATTACTGCCGAGCAATTGATAGAAAAGTGCATAGTTATGATGATATCTAAGGCAATGATCATGAATATAGGCATCACGTCCGTGTTAAGTAGACCGAAATGATTCTGCATCTACTACTATTACTCCACACATCGACCGCTATCCAGCATGCATCTAGAGTATTAAGTTCATAAGAACGGAGTAACGCATTAGGCAAGATGACATGATGTAGAGGGATAAACTCAAGCAATATGATATAAACCCCATCTTTTTATCCTTGACAGCAACAATACAATACGTACCTTGGTGCCCCTGCTGTCACTGGGAAAGGACACCACAAGATTGAACCCAAAGCTAAGCACTTCTCCCATTGCAAGAAAGATCAATCTAGTAGGCCAAACTAAACCGATAATTTGAAGAGACTTGCAAAGATATCTAATCATGCAAATAAGAATTCAGAGAAGAACCAAATAATATTCATAGATAATCAAATTCATAAACTCACAATTCACCGGATCTCGGCAAACACACCGCAAAAGAGTATTACATCAAATAGATCTCCAAGAACATCGAGGAGAACTTTGTATTGAGAACCAAAGAGAGAGAAGAAGCCATCTAGCTAATAACTATGGACCCGAAGGTCTGCGGTAAACTACTCACACATCATCAGAGAGGCTATGGTGTTGATGTAGAAGCCCTCCGTGATCGAATCCCCCTCTGGCAGATCGCTGGAAAAGGCCCCAAGATGGGATCTCACGGGTATAGAAGGTTGCGGCAGTGGAAAAGTGGTTTCGTGGCTCTCCTAGATGTTTTTAGGGTACATGGGTATATATAAGCGAAAGAAGTATGTCGATAGAGTTCCGTGGGCCCCACAAGGGTGGGGGGTGCGCCTACCCCCCTGGGCGCGCCCCCTGCCTCGTGGAAGCTTCGCAGACTTCCAGGATTGTACTCCAAGTCTCCTAGGTTGTGTTTGTTCCAAGAAAGATCCTCGCGAAGGTTTCGTTCCTTTTGGATTCCGTTTGATATTCTTTTTCTTCGAAACACTGAAATAGGCAAAAAAACAGTAATTTGCACTGGGCCTTTGGTTAATAGGTTAGTTCCAAAAATAATATGAAAGTGCATATTAAAGCCCATTAAACATCCAAAACAGATAATATAATAGAATGGAACAATCAAAAATTATAGATACGTTGGAGACGTATCAAGCATCCCCAAGCTTAATTCCTGCTCATCCTCGAGTAGGTAAATGATAAAAATAGAATTTTTGATGCAGAATGCTACCTAACATAATTTTCAATGTAATTTTCTTTATTATGGCTTGAATATTCAGATTCAAAAGATTCAAGACAAAAGTTTAATATTGACATAAAAACAATAATACTACAAGCATACTAACCAAGCAATTATGTCTTCTCAAAATAACATAGCCAAAGAAAGCTCATCCCTACAAAATAATATAGTTTGGCCATGCTTCATTTTCGTCACACAAAATGCTCCCATCATGCACAACCCTGATGACAAGCCAAGCAATTGTTTCATACTTTAGTATTCTCAAACTTTTTCAACTTTCATGCAATACATGAGCGCGAGCCATGGACATAGCACTATGGGTGGAATAGAATATGATGATGGAGGTTGTGTGGAGAAGACAAAAAAGGAGAAAGTCTCACATTGACGCGGCTAATCAATGGGCTATGGAGATTCCCATCAATTGACGTCAATGCGAGGAGTAGGGATTGCCATGCAACGGATGCACTAGAGCTATAAATGTATGAAAGCTCAACAAAAGAAACTAAGTGGGTGTGCATCCAACTTTCTTGCTCACGAAGACGTAGGGCATTTTGAGGAAGCCCATTGTTGGAATATACAAGCCAAGTTCTATAATGAAAACTCCCACTAGTATATGAAAGTGACAAAATAAGAGACTCTCTATCATGAAGATCATGGTGCTACTTTGAAGCACAAGTGTGGAAAAAGGATAGTAACATTGCCCCTTCTCTCTTTTTCTCTCATTTTTTTCTTTTTTGGGGCCTTCTCTTTTTTTATTTGGCCTTTCTCTCTTTTTTTATTTCCTCACGGGACAATGATCTAATAATGATGATCATCACACTTCTATTTATTTACAACTCAAAAATTACAACTCGATACTAGAACAAAATATGACTCTATATGAATGCCTCCGGCGGTGTACCTGAAAGTGCGTTATATCGACTAGAGGGGGGTGAATAGGCAATTTTTATGAAATTCTTCACTGAGGAATTTGCCGGTGAGGAAATTCCTTAGCGAAGAACTACTAGCAGCGGAATAAGTACTCAAAAGTAAACATAACAGAATATAAGCATAGTCATCATGATGAAATGAAGACAGGCACAGAGTACAGGAAGCGTAATCACAGGATAACACAGGATGAAGACAAACAGACTGAAGAAATTGAACTGAGGAAATTGAGAAAGTCTTCAGTCAAAGTCTTCAAACACAGATATGAACAAACACACAACACAGTTATGAGGAAATGGAAGAGTTGAGGGAATAGAAACAGTAAGCTTGGTGAAGATAATGATTTGGTAGACCAGTTCCAACTGCTGTCTCGGTTGTACATCTGGTTGGAGTGGCTGAGTATTTAAACTCGAGGACACACAGCCCCGGACACCCAGTCCTGAACACGCAGCTCAGGACACCCAGTCCTCACCGTATTCTCCTTGAACTAAGGTCACACAGACCTCGTCCAATCACTTGTGGTAAGTCTTCAGGCGACTTCCAAACCTTCACAAACTCGGTCACACGGTGCTCCGCAATTCCTCTTGGATGATCTAGACCATGATGCCTAACCGTCTGGAAGAAGCACAGTCTTCAAAGGTAACAAGCGTCGGATCCACTCAGGATCAATCTCTTCAGTGATGCTCAATCACTTGGGGTTTGTAGGTGTTTGGGTTTTGGGTTTTTGGTTTCACCTCACTTGATGATTTTCGCTCAAAGTCCTCAGAGGATGGGTTGCTCTCAAATGACAAGTGTCAGTTTCTCACGGAGCAGCCAACCAGCTAGTGGTTGTAGGGGGCGGCTATTTATAGCCTACGGAGCAGCCCGACATGATAAGACATAAATGCCCTTTAATGATATGACTGTTAGGTGGATAGATATTTTGGGACAGCTGGCGCATAGCACAGCAACGGTCAGAATTTTGAGTAGCAAAATCCTCAGGGCTATCATGATCCTCACTATGTAGGCAATCCGCACTGGCGAATTCCTAACTCCTCAGTCAAGACAAATTCCTCAGAGACCAGAAGAACTTTGTCTCTGTCACTGAAGAAATTGACTGAATTGTATGAGATTTCCAATGGCTTCACTCGAAGGGATTGGTAGGTGTAGGATTTTGAGTTGAGCATCACATGGAAATTTTTCCTTAGTATTTCCTCGACCCCCTTTAACAGTACGGTGTTTCCTATGACTCAAGAACGAGAAAATGAAACTACAAAAACAAAAGTCTTCACGCTTCATGTTCCTCGAAAGAATACCAAGTCTTCAAGGTCACTCCAATTTCTTCACTTTCAAAGTCTTCAGAAAGTCTTCAGAATACCAAAGTCTTCAGTCGAAGAACTTCATTTTTAGGGGTCAACTTTTTCTGTAAATATCAAACTCCTCATAGACTTATAGACTTGTGTACACTCACAAGCGCATTAGTCCCTTAACCTATAAGTCCTCAATACACCAAATTCACTAAGGGGCACTAGATGCACTTACAATCTCCCCCTTTTTGGTGATTGATGACAATATAGGTTAAGTTTTCAACGGGGATAAACATGTGAAGTGCAACTACTGATATTGAGGAATTTGATTGCAAGATATAGAAGAACTCCCCCTGAAGATGTGCATAGTGAGCAATTTGCTTTTGAAGCAATGCACACTTGAAGAGTTGAATCATGGAGATCTCCCCCTATATCTTGTAATTCATACACGCATTTAACATATAATATGAGGAATTTGAAATGCATAATGAAATATGGTGCCTGATGAAATTCAGCATGGGTGCAATAATATTAACAAGGAATAAGCATGCAGAATAGTGCATCAAAAGTATCAGAGCACAGTGCATCAAAAGTATCAGAGCACCATCGGGTTTAAGATTACAACTCGATCCAATAAAGTTTCAGAAGAACGAGAGTTGTAACTTAGTAAAAAACGCCCATATAGTAGACCCACTTGAAGACTAACTCATATTTCTCCCCCTTTGTCATCGAATGACCAAAAGGATCGAAAATGAGGACTAACGCCCCTGAAGATAATCATGTTGATGAAGGAGCGCCAGTGTTGTTGGGGTCGTTTGTTGATGTAGGGCCTGCCGCAGTGTCGTCCAAATCTTCATGTTCATCAGTGTCGCGCAATGAAGAATATGAGTTGGCCACCAGAGAAGAAACCTTGACCTTCTTGAATTTCTTCGGTGGAGGTGCAGACCAGTCAAAATCTTCATTGAGACCCATGTTCTTCAGATCTTCTTCACCATACAAATGTGACAGGATTGCCCAGGTGCGACCGAAGACTTGATGGAGGTAGTAGTGGTTTTTCTTCACTGCATTGTGTGTGGCAGTCATGTTGTGAAGAAGTGAACCAAACTGACGCTTAACCCATTTGTGATTTTGATCCACCTTCTGGTGAAGACTAAGCAGAAGTTCACGGTCAGTCATCACGCGCGGAGCAGTGGCTTGAGGAGTGGACTTGGGTGCATTGGCAGAGTCATGTGTGGCAGAGTCATCATTGGTGGAATAAGATGCAGCTTTGCGAAACTGACCATCCAATGGACGAATGCCTTCATCTATTACAGCTGGTGCCTTGCCCTTTCCATCAACTGAGGAATATGTCTGCTTGAGGACTTCAATTGGGGGCAAGTAGCTGAGGTGATTCTGGAAATCAGCTTTGTAGTTGAGTGAAGACCTTGTCCTGAGGAATCTCATAATCCAAGGTGCATAAGGCTTCAGCTCAAACGGAGACAGTGCAACATTGGCCATAGTCCTCATGAAGAAATCGTGATAATTGACAGGAATGCCATGAACGATGTTGAATACCAGATTCTTCATGATGCCAACAATTTCCTCATCAGATGAGTCGTGGCCTTTGATAGGACTGATTGTCCTCGTAAGAATACGATAGACAGTTCTGGGCACGTACAGCAATTCCTTCACGAGGAATTTGGTTCTTGGTGCCTGACCTGGCTTCAAAGGTTTCATCAGCACCTGCATGTAATGATGTGTGAGCTCAGGTTCACTATAGATGCAGCGAGCTTCTTCAAGGGGAGGACTGAGTGGTAGAGCACGAAGCAATTCAGAGGCTGGTGCAGTGTAGTGAGTGTTTTCAGACATCCAGTCCAGCACCCATGAATTCACATCTTCAGCATCTCCGGTGATGTGCAGCGTTGCATAGAATTGAAGAATCAGTTCTTCATTCCAATCGCAGATGTCAGAGCAAAAGTTTAGCAGTCCAGCGTCGTGAAGAACACTGAGGACTGGTGCGAAGCACGGCAGAGATTCCATATCCACGTGAGGAATATGCTCATGGTAGAAAATCTTCTCCTTGTTGAACAGCACTGAGGAATAGAAATTGGCTTGACTAGCAGTCCAGAAACGCCTCTTCCTAATGCGAGCAGAGTCATATGGGTTGTAATCTTCGAAGAATACGTGCTCACTGAAGAAATCATCAGCCTTGAACTTTTGCTTGCGTGAGAATGGATCCTTTGGCTTCGGCAGAGGAGTGTCAGTGAGTTGCATCACGACCTCAGGAATCTCAATCGCAGGTTCTTCAGGCTGAGGAATTTCTGATTCCTCCTTAGTGGTAGTCTGCGTCATTGGTTGTTCAGCAGTAGCAGTTTCTTCAGCGCTAGTGGCTGGAATTTCCTCATGGACAGATGTAGTGGGATGAGTTTCTTCAGAGCCCATATGTACAGTTTGTGTGGGGGACTGAGGAATTTGCTGTAGAGGCGTGAACATTGGAGAGTTTGGATGCTGACTTTCCCAGAATTCATCACTAATTACAGGTGTGGAGCAGCCAATGTCCACATCTTCATCTTCCATTTCTTCAACGCCAGCCTCATCAGCTGTGAACTGAGGCATAGGCGAGGAGATGATAGGTGTTGAAGGGATCGCATCCACTTCAATTTCGTCATCCAACGGTTCAGACGAAGCAACAGAAGGAGTTTCTTCATCACATCCGCTGGGAATCACATATTCTTCATCAAAAGGAACAAGGTCCTTTGATGGCCTGGTTGAGATGGGAACAACATAAATCGGATTTGCAAATGAACTTGTCATAGGCTTCATTTTCTTCGGAGCTGAAGAATCTGAAGCAGCTGATGCTTTCCTTTTCTTCACTGCAGCACGCTCTGCAGCCTTGGTCTTCTTCACATCTGATGCAGATGGAAGGATTGGAGTTGAAGTTGGTGCAGGAGCAGCTGAGGAATCTGGTTGATTTTCTTCAGGCACAACTGATGCAGTTGCCCTGAGTTCTTCAGTTTCTTCAGGCACACCACTAGTGGGTGCCCTGGCAATTTCTTCAGCGGCTGGAATGCAGTCATCAGCCCTGGAACTCACATTATCTTCAGCAGCCTGATTGTCATCAGCGGTGCTGGCATTTTCTTCAGTAGGCTGAGCAGATGCTTCAGCCTGAGGAATTTCCTGTTGCGTTGGGGCTGCAACATTGGAAGTGAAGTTATCCGCAAGTTTCACAAAACGAACCTTGGCTCCAAGCCAATCAGCGCGATATGCGTCAAAGTCATCACTGAGTTTCTTAATCTCAGTCTGAATAGTGACAAGTTCTTCAGTTGTCATAGAGACAACATTTTTCTTCAGATAGCGCTCTTTCTTGTACTGCGCTTTCTTGATCTGCCTGGCCTTCTCAAATTTCCACTTTTCTTCTTGAATGAAGTGGGTCAGCATGTGACTTTGGCCAGGAGTCAGCTTGAAGTCAGGCAAGGGAGTGTTGGGGTCCTTGTGCCAATCATCAATGTAGTCGAGGATCAGCTTGGGATCCAAAAGCAGTGGCACCTCTGATCCTTTGGCTCTAGCGGCCCTGACTTGCCTGTCTCTGATGATTTCTGCAAGTTCATCATCATCAGCTTCATCTTCATCAGACGACACTTGGAAAGCGACTTGCTTCTTTTGAGGACTTGGGCGAGGACCTCGTCCAGCAGTGGCCTTTGTCTTCAGCAGTGAGGGGCCAGCTGAGGAACTTGGTGCAGCTGAGGAACTAGCTGAGACACCTGAGGCAATGGAGATGTCGGTAGTCCTTTGGCATGAGGCGAGATGCACAGGTGCTGAGGATTTGGTCGGAACAGCTGAAGGCTTTGGCGGAGGAGCTGAGGACTTTGGAGGAACAGGAGCAGCATGAGGAATTTGCCATGAGGGCTTTGAGGATTCTGGCCATGAGGGCATTACTGAGGAACTTGGCCTTGAGGGCATTGTTGGTGAAGCACTTGGCTTGCGCGCAGGCTTCTTTGACATAGCCTTCTTTGGCTTGACAGCAGAGGCCTCAGCAGAGGCAACAGCAGCAGCAGAGTCTTCATTGAATTTCCTCACTACTTCTCTGGCTTGCTTGGCTAGCTTGGCTTGGCGCTTGGCCCATTCATCAGGATAGTCCTCACCGCGCTTGAGGCTGGTGGGATCTGCTATTTGGCCAGGTGCCAATGGAGCTCTTGGGCATGGAGGATTGAGTGCGAATTTCTTCATGTACTTTGGAGTGACATATCTGTACTCCCTCCATTCTCTTGCCCATCTCCTCTCTATCCTATGTTTGCGCACTTTGCGCTCATTCTTGGTTTTCTCAGTAGGTGTGCAACACCCAGCATATATGTCATCAGGGATCTCAAATGATGTATTTACCTCAGGCCTCTTTCCTCCCTTCTGTGGCTTCTTACCATCAGCCATTTTCTTCAATTGAGGAATTTGAACAATTGAATTCTCTGAAGAAGTATGCAACTTTTCTTCGAGGAACGTTGCAAATGAGTTAAGTTGATGAGAACCTAGTGATTCAGCAGCTGACATGTGTACCTGTGAACAGAGTATAGTTGCGAGGAATTTGGAGAGGTCATATGCGTTCTCAGAAGGTTTTTCAAAAAGAACAAGTTTGAGGAATTTGACCAGATGAGTCTTGAAGATTTCACTAAGCGTTCTTTGTCTTAGGTTCCAGAGTTGTATAGATTGAAGATCCACACAATTGAGGAATCTTGAAGAAAAATGATGCTTAGAGAAACGAATCAAGAACAGATGACTTGTGAGGTGTTCAGTGTGTGAAGATATGAAGAAAAACACCTTTGAAGATTTTGTAGATAATCATTCGAATCAACGAGGGCAGTAAAAGTAACTTTTAATTACCCTGGACGAAGAACACGACGAACTGGAGTGAGGAGATGTGAAGTTCGTCTGTGCAGATCTTCCACGCCCTAACTTGGCGGAGGAAGACGGCTACGGCGGCGGCGGAGTGAAGATTTCCGCGGTCGGCGCGAGTACGTCGGCGACGAGGTCGAGGCAGTGAAGCTCTTCCTCACCAGCGGTGATGAAGTAGCGGCAGCGCTAGGGTTTGAGAAGCTTGAGCTGGAGAGAGAGGTCGAGCGGAGTAAAAGAAGTGAGGAAGGGAAGGAGGGGTATTTATAGCCACGGTGAAAAACTGCTCGCCCGAAGAAATTGGACGAACATGCCCCTGACCCTTCTCATTCGCATGACATGTGTCACCCACGTAGTGAGAGGTGGAGATCGTGTTAGATCGTGGGTGAGTGGATAAGTGTATCATGGGATGCGGAACGGTTTGAGCGGCAAAGCCGAAGATTTCAATAAGATAGGTTTTAAAGTTCCGTTTGCAATTTCTTCAGCTGACAAGGACACAGTGAAGATTTTGAACGAGTTTCAAATAGAACGCACATGAAGAATTTGTGAACAGATTGGGTTGAGTATAGCATAGAGGGGAAGGGTCCGATCACATTCACTTAGCAGAAAACCAACTTGAAGAAATAGCAATAAGTGAATGCTGTAGAGGACATAAACTTATATATATATATGAAGAAAAATGACGGAACCAGTGAAGACTATGCAAAGTTGAAGAATATGAATAATTTTAGGAATTTCAACTTTTGGTGGTGGCGTGACCCACCGTATAAGAATGATGATTTCAGACACCGCGTACAATTATCGTAGGGTTCTGAGAATCAAATTCTTCGTTAATTTCTTCACACTAAGAGTGTTATTCTTCATTGATTGAAGAAAAACGTTTCTTCATGTGTTGCACATCTAAGTCATCAATTTTGCATAAGTGTTAGGATGAGTGTCCTTTTCAAAGAACATTCGAAGATTCTAGGATATTTAGCTCACACCGCAACTTGCTAAATCTCTTCTCATCCAAGGGCTTTGTGAAGATATCGGCTAGCTGTTCTTCAGTCTTCACATGCTCAATAGAAATGTCGCCCTTCAACACATGATCACGAAGAAAATGATGACGAATCTGAATGTGCTTTGTCTTCGAGTGCTGAACTGGGTTGTGAGCAATCTTGATGGCACTCTCATTGTCACAGAAGAGAGGCACATTCTTCATGTTGACGCCGTAGTCCTTGAGAGTTTGCTTCATCCATAGCAATTGGGCACAGCAAGAACCAGCGGCAATGTACTCAGCTTCAGCAGTAGATAGTGATACGCAGTTCTGTTTCTTCGAGGACCAACAGACCAAAGATCGTCCGAGGAAATGACATGTACCAGATGTTGACTTGCGATCCACACGATCACCAGCATAGTCAGAGTCAGAATATCCAACAAGATCAAAAGCCGAGCCCTTGGGGTACCATAATCCAAGTGTTGGTGTGTGAGCTAGATATCGAAGAATATGCTTCACAGCCTTATGGTGTGATTCCTTCGGTGTAGCTTGAAATCGGGCACACATGCAAACACTAAGCATTATATCTGGCCTAGATGCACATAAGTACAATAAGGAACCTATCATGGAGCGGTATACCTTATGATCGAAGTCAATACCATTTTCATCAGTGCACAGATGGCCATTTGTGGGCATAGGAATTTTGACGCCTTTGCAATCTTGCATGCCGAATTTCCTCAGTACATCCTTGAGGTATTTCTCCTGAGATATGAATATGCCATTGTGTTGTTGACGAATTTGAAGACCTAAGAAGAATTTCAACTCTCCCATCCTAGACATTTGATATTCTTCACTCATCATATAGGCAAATTCATCACTATAACGTTGGTCAGTACAGCCAAAGATAATATCATCAACATATACTTGGCACACAAACAATTCACCATCATAAGATTTAGTGAAAAGAGTAGGGTCGAGTGAACCGGGTTTGAAGCCTTTCTTCATGAAGAGTTCCTTCAAGGTATCATACCAAGCCCGTGGGGCCTGCTTGAGGCCATAGAGGGCCTTGTTGAGTCTGAAGACTTTGTCAGGATTCTTTGGATCTTCAAAACCTGGGGGTTGAGCAACATATACTTCTTCCTCAAGCTTACCATTGAGGAATGCACTTTTCACATCCATTTGATATAAAGTGATATCATGATGGTTAGCATAAGCAAGTAATATGCGAATAGCCTCAAGTCTAGCAACAGGTGCAAAAGTTTCATCGAAATCAATTCCTTCAACCTGTGTGTAGCCTTGAGCTACAAGCCGTGCCTTATTCCTCACCACAAGGCCATTTTCATCTTGCTTGTTGCGGTAGATCCACTTTGTGCCGATGATATTGTGCTTGCGAGGATCTGGACGTTTGACCAGTTCCCAGACATTGTTAAGCTCGAACTGATGTAATTCTCTTGCATGGCCTGAATCCACTCAGGCTCCAGAAATGCTTCATCTACCTTAGTGGGCTCTGTAATAGAGACAAAAGCATACTGCCCACAAAAGTTAGACAAATGTGAAGCTTTTGAGCGTGTGAGAGGACCTGGCGCTTTGATGTCATTGATGATCTTTTCAACTTGCACTTCTTTTGCAATGCGAGGATGAGCTGGTTGTCGTTGAAGAGTTTGATCAGCGTTTTCTTCAGCACCATTTTCTTCAGCATTTTCTTCAGGTGCATTAGCTCGACGTTCTTCATGTTCTGGAATGAATTCTTCAGCAGATTCTTCAGTAGGAATGACATCCTCAGTAGCCTTGAACTTGATAGTTTCCTCAGGTGCTGGTTCATCTATCACAGTAGGTAGGTGCTCTCTTTGCGAGCCATTAGTTTCATCGAACCGCACATCTACAGTTTCAACAACTTTGTGAAGAACGTTGTTGAAGACTCTGTAGGTGTGCGAGTCCTTTCCGTAACCAAGCATAAAACCTTCATGTGCTTTCGGTGCAAATTTTGAGTTGTGATGAGGATCTCTAATCCAACATTTAGCACCGAAGACTTTGAAATAACTTACATTGGGTTTCTTATCAGTGAGGAGTTCATAGGCAGTCTTTTTGAAGAATTTGTGAAGATATACTCTGTTGATGATGTGGCACGCAGTATCAATTGCCTCAGTCCAGAAACGACGAGGCGTTTTGTATTCATCAAGCATAGTGCGAGCCATCTCAGCAAGAGTCCTGTTCTTGCGCTCCACGACGCCATTCTGCTGAGGAGTGTAAGGAGCAGATAACTCATGAGTAATACCAAGTTCATCAAGATAGTCATCGAGACCAGAATTCTTGAACTCAGTGCCATTGTCACTTCTGATGTGCTTGATCTTCACACCAAAGTTGGTTGAAGCCCTCGAGGAAAATCGTTTGAAGACTTCCTGCACTTCATGTTTGTAAGTAACAAGGTGTACCCATGTGTAGCGAGAATAATCATCAACAATAACAAAGCCATATTGAGATGCTTCATTTGAAATAGCAGAATAATGATTAGGACCAAAGAGATCCATGTGAAGCAATTCAAATGGGCGAGTGGTGGTCATGATAGTCTTCGCTGGATGCTTGGCCTTGGTCATCTTCCCAGCTTCACAGGCTCCGCATAGGTGATCCTTGAGGAATTTGACATTCTCGATGCCAATGACATGCTTCTTCTTCGCAAGCGTGTGCAAATTCCTCATGCCTGCATGACCAAGTCGTCGATGCCAGAGCCAGCCTTCTGAAGCTTTTGCAAATAAGCACACGGCTGGTTGTGGTCCTGTAGAGAAATCAACAATATACAGGTCTCCTCTCCTAAAGCCTTCGAAGACTTTGGAATTGTTAGCTTCCATAACCACAACACAACGGTACTTGCCAAAGACAACAACCATATCAAGATCACAAAGCATTGAGACAGACATAAGGTTGTATCCTAAGGACTCAACAAGCATGACTTTGTCCATGTGTCGATCCTTGGTAATCGCAACCTTACCTAGACCCAATACCTGACATTTGCCTTTGTCAGCAAAGATGATATGCTTCAGATGCGACGGAGATAATGGAGCATCCATCAATAAATTCTTGTCACCAGTCATGTGGTTTGTACATCCACTATCGAGGACCCACTCAGTGGCTTTGGGTTGATCATTCTGCAGACGAATTAGTGCAGCTTACAAACTCATATACTTCATCAGTGAAGAATATGACATCAATTCATCAAATCAATTTCATCAGGTAAAAGAACTGATAAAGCAATATGAGGACGTGGGAAATGAAAGTTCATTTCTTCATGATTAGCCTGCGTCCTATCAGGCATGCTCAGGTCTCCAGAAAATTCTTCAGACAGTTACGTACATCTGGAGACCTGACCCTGCAGAAGAGATTAGTTCTTTTTCTTCACCACCCACATCTGAAGGGGTGGCAAAGAGTTCATCATTCTGCGATCTCCATACGAGAAGGATCGCATAGAAGCCAGTCCATTTCGTTTCACATAAGAGGGGTTAGAGTAAGCATAAGAGTATGCAGAGAAATTCTTCGAGGACTTATGGATATAATGATTTGAAGAATAATGCACATATCCATAATCCTTAGATCTTCCCTGCGAAATAGGCGGGTTAGCATGATGATGTTCATATGAGGACTTTGATCTATATGAGGAATTTGATCTGGGGTTCCTATTCTTCACAGGTGGCGTCATGATGACATTCACCTGAAGATTTTCAAGGCATCTTTTGGGAACCCAGATTTTCTTCATAGGGGAGTCGTTCCTGCAGTTAGTGCCAACATATCTAGCAAATACTTCACCATTCTGATTTTTGAATAGTTTATAGTTGGAGTCAATTGACTCATCATCAGAGAGAGGAGATTCACATGCAAATCCAGATAAGTTAGATGGATCAACTGGAGGTCCCTTTGCAGCAACCCATGTAGTTTTGGGGTACTGCTCAGGCTTCCAATATGTACCATCATCATTGAGTTTCCTCTCAAAGGCGATACCCTCTTTCCTAGGGTTCCTGTTGAGGATCTGCTTTTAAGCACATCACAAAGAGCCTGATGCCCTTTGAGGCTCTTGTACATGCCTGTCGTGTACAATTTCTTCAGCCCTGCATCGTCAGTGATACTAGCAATGTCCTCAAATGAGGAATTAGTGATAGCAGAGGCATGTGAAGAATTTGAAACATTAGCAGCATTTGAACATTCAGGTGAAGAATTAGAAGATTCACGTTCAATGCACTTCAAGCATGGAGGAACAAATTCTTCCTGAGATGCGCTGATTTGTTGAGCAAGTAATGAATCGCGCTCCTTCTGAAGATCTTCATAACTCACTCTTAGCTTCTCAAGGTCTTGCTTTCTTTGAAGAAATTCATAAGAAAGCTTCTCATGATCCGATAAGAGAGTGTTATGATGACTTTAAAGTTTGTCAAGCTTGGACTGAAGTCTCTGAAGATTTTCAGTCAAAGTTTCAGTGCGATCCATTTCTTCACCCAACATATCATCACTTTTATTTAGCATGTTTTGAACCTTTTCTAAAGCCCTTTGTTGTTTTATAGCAATCTTAGCAAGTTTAGAATAGCTGGGCTTAAGGTTTTCATCAGATTCATTCTCACTTGATTCAGAGGAGGTATATTTGAGTACCTTGGCACCCTTTGCCATGAAGCAATAGGTGGGAGCGTAGTCATCATCGCCTTCATCAGCCTTGTTGGTGAGGTCATTTTCTTCAGTGTTGAAGATAGACTTGCTGACGAATGCAGTAGCGAGAGCTAGGCTCGCCACTCCGGATTCGGACTCCTCAGATGACTCATCTTCCTCATTTTCTTCAGATTCAACCTCAGAGTCCATTTCCTTGCCAATGAATGCCCTAGCCTTCTTGGAGCTGCTCTTCTTGTGATATGAAGGCTTTGAGGATTTTGATGATGAGGATTTTGTGGATTTCTTCTTTTTCTTCGCATCATCAGAACTGTAATCCTTGTATTTCTTCTTCTTTGATTCCTTTTCCCACTGAGGACAATCTTGAATGAAATGTCCAGGTTTCTTGCATTTGTGACAGAGCCTCTTCTTGTAGTCACTGGATGAGGAATCATTGCTCCTTGAGGATCTTCCAAGGCGACCACGTCTTGAGAACTCTTGGAACTTCTTCACGAGCAGAGCCAGATCATGACTCAGTTCTTCAGGATCACCAAGGCTGCTACCAGAGTCTTCATCTTCGGACTCAGATACTGCCTTGGCCTTCAGTGCACGTGTTCTGCCATAGCTTGAACCATAGAGATCTCTCTTTTCAGCAAGTTGGAACTCATGAGTATTTAGCCTCTCGAGAATATCAGCGGGATCAAGTGACTTGTAATCAGCACGTTCTTGTATCATCAATGCCAGAGTGTCAAATGAGGAATCAAGCGATCTCAGCAATTTCTTCACCACCTCATGGTCGGTGATGTCAGTGGCACCAAGTGCTTGAAGCTCATTTGAGATGTCAGTGAGGCGATCGAAGGTTTGTTGAACATTTTCATTGTCGAGTCTTTTGAAGCGGTTGAAGAGATTGCGAAGAACATCAACTCGAGAGTCACGCTGAGTTGAGACTCCTTCATTCACTTTGGACAACATGTCCCAGATAAGCTTCGCTGTCTCCAAAGCACTCACTCTGCCATACTGTCCTTTGCTCAGATGGCCACATATGATATTCTTCGCTTGAGAGTCGAGTTGCTTGAATCTCTTCACATCAGCAGCATTCAGAGAAGGTGTGACTGAGGGAACACCATTTTCCACAACATACCAGAGATCGTTATCAATTGCTTCAAGATGCATTCGCATCTTATTCTTCCAGTAGGGGTAGTCCGTCCCATCGAAGGTAGGACACCCAGCAGAGACCTTGATCATACCTGCGGTCGACATAACTAAAACTCCAGGCAGTTAAACCAAAATCACACAGAACAAGGGAGTACCTTGCTCTGATACCAATTGAAAGTGCGTTATATCGACTAGAGGGGGGTGAATAGGCGATTTTTATGAAATTCTTCACTGAGGAATTTGCCGGTGAGGAAATTCCTTAGCGAAGAACTACTGGCAGCGGAAAGAGTACTCAAAAGTAAACATAACAGAATACAAGCATAGTCATCATGATGAAATGAAGACAGGCACAGAGTACAGGAAGCGTAATCACAGGATAACACAGGATGAAGACAAACAGACTGAAGAAATTGAACTGAGGAAATTGAGAAAGTCTTCAGTCAAAGTCTTCAAACACAGATATGAACAAACACACAACACAATTTTGAGGAAATGGAAGAGTTGAGGAAATAGAACCAGTAAGCTTGGTGAAGACAATGATTTGGTAGACCAGTTCCAACTGCTGTCTCAGTTGTACGTCTGGTTGGAGCGGCTGAGTATTTAAACTCGAGGACACACAGTCCCGGACACCCAGTCCTGGAACACTTAGCTCAGGACACCCAGTCCTCACCGTATTCTCCTTGAACTAAGGTCACACAGACCTCGTCCAATCACTCGTGGTAAGTCTTCAGGCGACTTCCAAACCTTCACAAACTTGGTCACTCGGCGATCCACAATTCCTCTTGGATGCTCTAGACCATGACGCCTAACCGTCTGGAAGAAGCACAGTCTTCAAAGGTAACAAGCGTCGGATCCACTCAGGATCAATCTCTTCAGTGATGCTCAATCACTTGGGGTTTGTAGGTGTTTGGGTTTTGGGTTTTGGTTTTCCTCACTTGATGATTTTCGCTCAAAGTCCTCGGAGGATGGGTTGCTCTCAAATGACAAGTGTCAGTTTCTCTCGGAGCAGCCAACCAGCTAGTGGTTGTAGGGGGCGGCTATTTATAGCCTAGGGAGCAGCCCGACATGATAAGACATAAATGCCCTTCAATGATATGACCGTTAGGTGGATAGATATTTTGGGACAGCTGGCGCATAGCACAGCAACGGTCGGAATTTTGAGTAGCAAAATCCTCAGGGCTATCATGTTCCTCACTGTGTAGGCAATCCGCACTGGCGAATTCCTAACTCCTCAGTCAGGACAAATTCCTCAGAGACCAGAAGAACTTCGTCTCTGTCACTGAAGAAATTGACTGAACTGTATGAGATTTCCAATGGCTTCACTCGAAGGGATTGGTAGGTGTAGGATTTTGAGTTGAGCATCACATGGAAATTTTTCCTTAGTATTTCCTCGACCCCCTTTAACAGTACGGTGTTTCCTATGACTCAAGAAAGAGAAAACAAAACTATGAAAACAAAAGTCTTCAAGCTTCATATTCCTCGAAAGAGTACCAAGTCTTCAAGGTCACACCAATTTCTTAACTTTCAAAGTCTTCAGAAAGTCTTCAGAATACCAAACTCTTCAGTTGAAGAACTTCATTTTTAGGGGTCGAATTTTTTTGTAAATATCAAACTCCTCATAGACTTATAGACCTGTGTACACTCACAAGCGCATTAGTCCCTTAACCTATAAGTCCTCAATACACCAAAATCACTAAGGGGCACTAGATGCACTTACAGTACCGGGATGTGCAATGATTCAAGAGTGACATGTATAAAAATTATGAGCGGTGGCTTTGCCACAAATACGATGTCAACTACATGATCATGCAAGGCAATATGACAATGATGGAGCGTGTCATAAAAAACGGAACGGTGGAAAGTTGCATGACAATATATCTCGGAATGGCTATGGAAATGTCATAATAGGTAGGTATGGTGGCTGTTTTGAGGAAGATATAAGGAGGTTTATGTGTGAAAGAGCGGATCATATCATGGGGTTTGGATGCACCGGCGAAGTTTGCACCAACTCTCGAGGTGAGAAAGGTCAATGCACGGTACCGAAGAGGCTAGCAATGATGGAAGGGTGAGAGTGCGTGTAATCCATGGAATCAACATTAGTCATGAATAACTCACATACTTACTGCAAAAATCTACAAGTCAGCAAAACCAAGTACTACGTGCATGCTCCTAGGGGAATAGATTGGTAGGAAAAGACCATCGCTCGTCCCCGACCTCCACTCATAAGGAAGGCAATCAAAGAACACCTCATGCTTTAAATTTGTCACACAACGGTTACCATACGTGCATGCTACGGGACTTGCAAACCTTAACACAAGTATTTCTCAATTTCACAATTACTTAACTAGCATGACTCTAATATCACCATCTTCATATCTCAAAACGATCATCAAGTATCAAACTTCTCATAGTATTCAATGCACTCTATATGGAAGTTTTTATTATACCCATCTTGGATGCCTAACATATTAGGACTAATTTTATAGCCAAAGCAAATTACCATTCTGTTATAAAAGACTCTCAAAATAATATATTGAAGCATGATAGATCAATAATTTCTATAAAATAAAACCACCACCGTGCTCTAAAAAGATATAAGTGAAGCACTAGAGCAAAATTATCTAGCTCAAAAGATATAAGTGAAACACATAGAATATTCTAATAAATTCTGATTCATGTGTGTCTCTCCCACAAGGTGTGTATAGAAAGGATGATTGTGGTAAACTAAAAAACAAAGACTCAAATCATACAAGAGGTTCCAAGCAAAACACATATCATGAGGTGAATAAAAATATAGCCTCAAGTAAAGTTACCGATAGATGAAGACGAAAACGAAAGAGGGGATGCCTTCCGGGGCATCCCCACGCTTAGGCTTTTGGTTGTCCTTGAATTTTACCTTGGGGTGCCTTGGGCATACCCAAGCTTAGGCTCTTGACACTCCTTATTCCAAAATCCATCAAATCTTTACCCAAAAACTTGAAAACTTCACAACACAAAACTTAAACAGAAAATCTCATGAGCTCCGTTAGTATAAGAAAATAAATCACCACTTTAAGGTACTATAATGAACTCATTATTTATTTATATTGGTTTTAAACATACTGTATTCCAACTTCTCTATGGTGCATACCCTCCGATACTAGCCATAGATTCATCAAAATAAGCAAACAACACACGAAAAATAGAATCTGTCAAAAACAGAACAGTCTGTAGCAATCTGGAGGTTTCAAATACTTCTGTAACTCCAAAAATTCTTAAAAATTAGGAATACCTAAATAATTTCTATATTGATCTACTGCAGTTGGAATTGGTATTTTATCGCTCTCTGGTAAAAAATGAAAATTATTCTCGTGAGCGCATATTTTCTGTTTTTTTCAGCAAGATCAAACAACAATCACCCAAGAAGATCCTAAAGGCTTTACTTGGCACAAACACTAATTAAAACATAAAAAACACAATCGTAACAGAGGATAGATGAATTATTTATTACTAAATAGGAACAAAAATAAAATTGGTTTGCCTCCCAACAAGCACTATCATTTAACGCCCCTAGCTAGGCATAAAAACAAGAATAGATCTAGGTATTGTCATCTTTGGTATGCAATCCATAAGTGGCTCTCATAATAGATTCATAAGGTAATTTAATTTTATTTCTAGGAAAGTGTTCCATGCCTTTCCTTAACGGAAATTGGAATCTAATATTTCCTTCTTTCATGTCAATAATTGCACCAATCGTTCTAAGGAAAGGTCTACCAAGAATAATAGGACATGTAGGATTGCAATCTATATCAAGAACAATGAAATCTACGGGCACATAATTACTATTTGCAACAATAAGAACATCATTAATTCTTCCCATAGGTTTCTTAATGGTGGAATCCGCAAGGTGCAAATTTAAAGAACAATAATCAAATTCACAGAAACCTAACACATCACACAAATTTTTTGGAATCATGGAAACACTAGCACCCAAATCACATAAAGAATAGAATTCATGATATTTGATCTTAATTTTAATGGTAGGTTCCCACTCATCATAAAGTTTTCTAGGGATAGAAACTTCTAGTTCAAGCTTTTCTTCATAAGATTGCATTAAAGCATCAACGATATGTTTAGTAAAAGCCTTATTTTTATCATTAGCATGAGGATAATTTAACAATGATTGCAACAAGGAAATACAATCTATCAAAGAGCAATTATCATAATTAAATTCCTTGAAATCCAAAATAGTGGGTTCATTGCTATGTAAAGTTTTGACCTCTTCAATCCCACTTTTATTAAATTTAGCAACAAGATCTAAAAACTCTGAATCATTGGGACGCCTTTTAACTAAAGTTGACTCATCTCCAGTCCCATATTTATCAAGATTAATAATGGAAAACAAAGATTTAATAGGAGACACATCAATCACTTTTAGATCTTCATCATTATTATCATAAAATATAGAAGAACACACTTTCACAAAGCAATCTTTTTAGCACACATCCCATCGGTTCTTTCTTTGTACTCATCAATGGAAATTCTCATGGCCTTGAGAGACTCATTGATATCATGCTTAGGTGGAATAGATCTAAGTTTCAAAGAATCAACATCAAGAGAAATTCTATCCACGTTCCTAGCCAACTCATCAATCCTAGGCAATTTTTCTTCAAGCATAGCATTGAAATTCTTTTGCGAATTCATAAATTCTTTAACACTAGTCTCAAAATCAGAGGGCATATTATTAAAATTTCCATAAGAGTTGTTGTAGGAATTACCATAATTATTAGAGGAATTACTAGGAAACGGCCTAAAATTAAAATTTCCTCTATACGCGTTGTTACCAAAATTGTTCCTACCAACAAAATTCACATCCATAGATTCATTATTATTCTCAATCCAAGTGGAAAAAGGCATATCATTAGGATCAGAAGAAACACTCTTATTAGCAAACAATTTCATAAGTTCATCCATCTTTCCACTCAAAACATTAATCTCTTCAATAGCATGAACTTTTTTACTAGTGGATCTTTCGGTGTGCCATTGAGAATAATTAACCATAATATTGTCTAGGATTTTAGTAGCTTCTCCTAAAGTGATTTCCATAAAAGTGCCTCCCGCGGCCGAATCTAAAAGATTTCTAGAAGCAAAATTCAATCTAGCATAAAACTTTTGTATAATCATCCATAAATTCAAACCATGTGTAGGGCAATTACGTATCATTAAGTTCATCCTCTCCCAAGCTTGTGCAACATGCTCATGTTCAAGTTGCTTAAAATTCATAATATCGTTTCTAAGAGAGATGATCTTAGCGGGAGGAAAATACTTAGAGATAAAAGCATCTTTGCACTTATTCCATGAATCAATACTATTTTTAGGCAAAGAAGAAAACCAAGTTTTAGCACGATCTCTAAGTGAAAACGAAAATAGCTTCAATTTAACATAATTTCCGGTCAATAACCAATAGCGGAACCTGGATGCTCATATTTGCTCCTACATATTCTACGAAGATCTTTATCGATCAAACCGCATAACAACATACGTTGTTCCCTTTGTCATCGATATGTTACTTGCCCAAGATTCGATCGCCGGTATCATCATACCTAGTTCAATCTCGTTACCGGCAAGTCTATTTACTCGTTCCATAATGCATCATACCATAATTAACTCATTAGTCACATTGCTTGCAAGGCTTATAGTGATGAGCATTACCGAGAGGGCACAGAGATACCTCTTCGACATTCTGAGTGACTAATCCTAATATCGATCTATGCCAACTCACCAAACACCATCGGAGACACCTGTAGAGCATCTTTATAATCACCCATTTACGTTGTGACGTTCGATAGCACACAAGGTGTTCCTCCGGTATTCGGGAGTTGCATAATCTCATAGTTAGAGGAACATGTATAGGTCATGAAGAAAGCAATAGCAATAAAACTAAACGATCATTATGCTAAGCTAACGGATGGGTCTTGTCCATCACATCATTCTCTAATGATGTGATCCCGTTCATCAAATGACAACACATGTCTATGGTCAGGAAACTTAACCATCTTTGACTAACGAGCTAGTCAAGTAGAGGCATACTAGGGACACTTTGTTTTGTCTATGTATCCACACATGTATCAAGTTTCTGGTTAATACAATTCTAGCATGAATAATAAACATTTATCATGATATAAGGAAATATAAATAACAACTTTATTATTGCCTCTAGGGCATATTTCCTTCAGTATCCCACTTGCACTAGATTCAATAATCTAGTTCACATCGCCATGTGATTTAACACCAATAGTTCACATCACCATCTGACCAATACTCAAAGGGTTTACTAGAGTCAATAATCTAGTTCACATCGCCATGTGATTAACGTCCAAAGAGTACTAAGGTGTGATCATGTTTTGCTTGTGAGAGAAGTTTAGTCAACGGGTCTGCCACATTCAGATCCATATGTATTTTGCAAATTTTCTATGTCTACAATGCTCTGCATGGAGCTACTCTAGCTAATTCCTCCCACTTTTAATATGTATCCAGATTAAGACTCGGAGACATCTGGATCGGTGTAAAAGCTTTGCATCGACGTAATTCTTTACGACGAACTCTTTGTCACCTCCATAACCAAGAAATATCTCCTTAGTCTTCTAAGGATGATTTTGACCATTGTCCAGTGATCCATTTCTGGATCAACATCGTACCCCCTTGCCAAACTCATGGCAAGTTACACAATAGGTTTGGTACATAGCATAGCATACTTTACAGAACCTATGGCTGAGGCATAGGGAATGGCTTTCATTCTCTTTCTATTTTCTGTCGTGGTCATGTTTTGGTCTTACTCAACTTTACACCTTGCAATATAGGCAAGAACTCCTTCTTTGACTGTTCCATTTTGAACTACTTCAAAATCTTGTCAAGGTATGTACTCATTGAAAAAATCTTATCAAGCGACTTGATCTATCTCTATAGATCTTGATGCCTAATATGTAAGCAGCTTCACCGAGGTCTTTCTTTGAAAAACTCCTTTCAAACACTCCTTTATGCTTTCCAGAAATTTCTACATCATTTCTGATCAACAATATGTCATTCACATATACTTATCAGAAAGGCTGTAGTGCTCCCACTCACTTTCTTGTAAATACAGGCTTCACCTCAAGTTTGTATAAAACTATATGCTTTGATCAACTCATCAAAGCATATATTCCAACTCCGAGATGCTTGCACCAGTCCATAGATGGATCGTTGGAGCTTGCACATTTTGTTAGCACCTTTAGGATTGACAAAACCTTCTGGTTGTATCATATACAACTCTTCTTTAATAAATCCATTAAGGAATGCAGTTTTGACATCCATTTGTCAGATTTCATAAAATATGTCAATTTCTAACATGATTCGAACAGACTTTAAGCATCGATACAAGTGAGAAAATCTCATCATAGTCAACACCTTGAACTTGTCAACAACCCTTTTCGACAAGTCGAGCTTTGTAGATAGTAACACTACTACCAGCGTCTGTCTTCCTTTTGAAGATCCATTTATTCTCAATGGCTTGACGATCATCGGGCAAGTCCACCAAAGTCCACAATTTGTTCTCATACATGGATTCTATCTCAATCATGGCCTTAAGCCATCTGTCGGAATCTGGCCTCATCATCGCTTCCTCATAGTTCGTAGGTTCGTCATGGTCAAGTAACATGACCTCCAGAACAGGATTACCATACCACTCTGGTGCGGATCTTACTTTGGTTGACCTACGAGGTTCGGCAGTAACTTGATCATAAGTTTCATGATCATCATCATTAGCTTCCTCACTAATTGGTGTAGGAATCACTGGAACTGATTTCTATGATGAACTACTTTCCAATAAGGGAGCAGGTACAATTACCTCATCAAGTTCTACTTTCCTCCCACTCACTTCTTTCGAGAGAAACTCCTTCTCTAGAAAGGATCCATTCTTAGCAACGAATATCTTGCCTTCATATTTGTGATAGAAGGTGTACCCAACGGTCTCCTTTGGGTATCCTATGAAGACGCATTTCTCCTATTTGGGTTCGAGCTTATCAGGTTGAAGCTTTTTCACATAAGCATCGCAGCCCCAAACTTTAAGAAACGACAACTTGGGTTTCTTGCCAAACCACAGTTCATATGGTGTCGTCTCAACGGATTTAGATGGTGCCCTATTTAATGTGAATGCGGTCGTCTCTAAAGCATAACCCCAAAATGATAGCGGTAAATCAGTAAGAGATATCATAGATCGCACCATATCTAATAAAGTACGATCACGATGTTCGGACACACCATTACGATGTGGTGTTCCAGGTGGCGTAAGTTGTGAAACTATTCCACATTGTTTCAAATGAAGACCAAACTCCTCCGAGAAGCCCGCTCCGCGGAGTCGAGGAATCACGCGTGCAAATTTATCGGAGATGAGAAGTAGCGCCAGCCCAGCTTCAAAAAAAAAATAGAAGTCAGAGTTCCTCATAATTACGGTAGAATGCCACCCTGAAGTGCCACAGTGCCACTCGATCGAACCGTTCCCTCGGTCAAAGCCCAACCCCTCGCTCTCACGCAGCTCCTCTGCTCTTGCAACCCTAGCTAGCCGCCACCCCGTCGCCGTCCGACCGCCGCGCCGCCGTGAGTATTCCGCCGCCGCCCCTCGCAACTCCGCCTCGTCCCGCAGGTCTCCTTCCATCGCCGCTCACAGCCGCCGCCAGAAGTCCCCGCGGAGTCATCTCATGCCTCTGCCGCCACCCCCTTCTGTTGGTCGCCGCCGGCAGCCGCACGAACTACTCCTGGACGGGCCTGCAGATCCTCGCACAGAGAATCCCTTCCCCCAGCTCAATGTGAGCAGCCCCCTCCTGTACCATTGATTTGGCTAGTTTGTACAGTGTCTGGAGCTGCTCTCTGCTGTCGAACGAATCGCTTCTCTAGTCGGAAGCTAGCGATGACTGGCTTCTCGGGAAGCTGGCTATTCCCTAAAGCTGGAGAAGATCTGAATGGGCCCTTAGTCATCTTGCCCATGAGGCATGGTTCGCAAGCATCAAGTGATTCATAATCAAGTGATGCCAAAAGCCCATCAGCATGGAGTTTCTTCATGCGCTTTACACCAATATGACCTAAACGGTAGTGCCACAAATAAGTTGCACTATCATTATTAAACTTATATCTTTTGGCTTCAATACTATGACTTAAACGGCAGGCCTGACATTACTCCACTCGAAATGCTTGCACAGATCCACAAGCCAATCGTCAGCATCGGTTGCCTCAACACAATTGCTGAAAGTCTTTGGCCCATTAGCAAGGAACTGGTTGAGTGTAGCAAAGTGATTCTGATTGTTGCCTTGATTTCCTTGGTTGCCTTGATTGCGCTCTTGGAGAATTTGCATGATCAACTATGTGTTTGCATTGGTTGCGGCCATCACAGCTTGCCATGCCTCCGGAGGAGGTGGAGGTGGTGGAGGATCAGGATTCAGAGTCGTGCGCGTTGGAGGAGCCATCCTGAAGAGGTTGACATCCATTAGCACATTGATAGACACATATTGAAGCTGAATCCAACGGAATGAAAATTGCAACATATAGTCTTCACATCCGAACAAAATGAACGAATGCATTCCTCTTGAAATGGTCACATATCCATAAATTGAAAAACCACTTAGAATTTAGGTAGAGAAATAAATCAACAAGGTACGGATCAAGAACGAATACTCGGTAAGAAATCCCAATCTCAAACCAAATATCCGTGGAAGAAGAACTAGAGCTACAAGAATTCCCACCTATGAAACTCCCGAACTTTTCCGGTTATGCAATCAGGTGTTGGGGATACAGGGGAAGCATAATATCTCACCCAAATCTAGCAAATCCTACATCCAGTTGTATCCATCCTTCAACACATAACCGAGAAAAACTTCGGAAACCATCTACTTCAACCTTCAAAAAGCATCCGTTATACAAGTTATGGCGATACTCCCGAACTCCCACCCCAGTACTGGGTGGCGTCGAGGTTATCTCACCAACGAACTGCATAAAAGAGATTTTCGATGTCGGCGTACTAAACTCAGGTATTCCAGAACTGCAACGATAAAATTATGACGACAACACCTCAGAGCTCAACTCCCCGGGACACTTCCACAAAACCCCTGACAGGAGGCACCAAGACAATGTTCTCGTCATAAAACCATCGGAACGATTCCAAGATACCCGCGTGATCCTAAATTTTTTTTAGAGAAATTTAAGAAGAGAAGAGTCAAAACTCTACGTCAGGATGCCTTACCGGAGCGATGAGGAGACTGGGAAGTAAAAAGAATTCCTAAAACTCTCCGATATATAATTCCTAAATGACTCAAAACATTTTTCTAGACACAACTAGGCCGCTAAAAACAATCAAGCAATGGGGCTCCTAAGGTCGGGGAAGGATCTGATTACCAACTTGTAACACCCTCGATGCGACTATATCTCCCATGTGTCGAGGCACGACTTAGAGGCATAATCGCATTGAAGGCATATGTCGCAAGTCAGGCAATCTTCACAACATCCCATGTAATATAAATAATAAAGGGGAGATAACACAGTTGGCTTACACTCGCCACGTCAATCAAGATACATAAATAACATTACATCATCCAAACACTCATGGCCCGACTACGGCGCCAAAATAAAAGATAACCCAACATGCGACACGGTCCCGATCACCCCAACTGGGCACCACTACTGATCATCAGGAAAGGAAACATAGTAACATTGAGAGTCCTCGTCGAACTCCCACTTGAGCTCAAGCGCGTCACTTGGAGCGGAATCATCAGACCCTGCATCTGGTGTAATAGTAATCTGTGAGCCATAGAGACTCAGCAATCTCGCACCGTCGCGATCAAGACTATTTAAGCTTAATAGGTAAGATAAGGTAGATATAAGTGGAGCTGCAGCAAGCGACTAGCATATATGGTGGCTATCCTGTTCGCAAAAGAGAGCGAGAAGAGAAGGCAAAGCGCGAGCGAGAAACTAGAGGACAACCTGCGCAAACATTACTCCAACACCGTGTCCACTTCACGGACTCCGCCGAGAAGAGGCCATCATGGTAACTCACACAGTTGATTCATTTTAATTAAGTTAAGGTTAAAGTTATCTACAACCGGACATTAACAAATTCCCATCTGCCCATAACCGCGGGCACGGCTTTCGAAAGTTCAAATCCCTGCAGGGGGAGTCCCAACTTAGCCCATGACAAGCTCTCACGGTCAACGAAGGAATAGACCTCCTCCTGAGACGTTCCGATCAGACTCGGTATCTCGGTTCTTCAAGACACTTCGACAGGTTAAAACAAGACCAGCAACACCGCCCGAATGTGCCGACAAATCCCGATAGGAGCTGCACATATCTCTTTCTCAGGGCACACTCAGATTGTCTTAGGTACGAGTAGGCCAGCCCAGAGTTGCCCCTGGTGGCCACCGGCAGCTGACAGGTGGACCAACACTCAGAGGAGCACTGGCCCGGGGGGGTTAAAATAAGATGACCCTCGAGCTCCGGAAACCCAAGGGAAAAAGAGGCTAGGTGGCAAATGGTAAAACCAAGGTTGGGCATTGCTGGAAAAGCTTTAATCAAGGCGAACTATCAAGGGGTTCCCATTATAACCCAACCGCGTAAGGAACGCAAAATCCGGGAACATAACACCGATATGACGGAAACTAGGGCGGCAAGAGTGGAACAAAACACTAGGCGAGAGGCCGAGCCTTCCACCCTTTACCAAGTATATAGATGTATTAAGATAACATGGCAATATAATGATATCCCAACAAGTAAATAAATGTTCCAACAAGGAACGGCCTCCAATCTTCACCTGCAACTAGCAACGTTATAAGAGGGGCTAAGCAAAGCGGTAACATAGCCAATCAGCGGTTTGCTAGGACATGGTGGGTTAGAGGTTTGACATGGTAATTTGGGAGGCTTGAAAGTAAGTGGTAGGCATCGTAGCATTGGCATAGCAAAAGAGCGAGCAATCTAGCATGGCAAAGATAGTAGTGATTTCGAGGGTATGATCATCTTGCCTGCAAAGTTGTCAGAGTTGACTGGATCCTCGAAAGCAAACTCAACGGGCTCCTCGTAAGCGGACTCGTCTCCCGGCTCTATCCAAACAAGACAAACAAGCAAACGGAACACAATCAACCACGTGCAAAGCTCAAACAATATGATGCAAAGATGATATGCTATGCGGGATGCGATGCGGGATGCATATGCAAGATTTGACAAGGAATGCATGAACCTGGCCTCAACTTGGGAATCCAAGTGTGCCACTAGAAATATGAGATGAAATCGCTTGAAAACGATATAAAGAATGCCGGAATCGGAGTTACGGTTTGGAAATGGCAAGCAATTCAAATATGACACCGGTCTGCGATTTACAGCAAGTAGCCATCTAAATGCAACGAGATGAACATGCTACAGCACTCAAACATGGCATAAAAATACATGGCAGGGATGCATTCAAGATTCTTAACAAAAGTCTAGCACTAAGCTACGGCCAATTCATCCATTAACAGGTTCAAACAAGCATGGCAAAAATGCATATGGTGAACAGATCTCAGACTTAGTGAAATTAACACTTGTCTGGAATTTCAGATCAGGTAGCACTCTTCGGAGCAACAAAACTACAATGCTACAGGACCTGAACAACGCAAAGTAAAACATGGCATGGAGCTACTCAAAGAGCTTAACAAAAGTCCCCTTAGTGACCTTGAGCCAAAAGGGATCGGAAAATACAATTGCAAGCATGTGAACATAGCAAAAGCATAATTAGTTCATAGACTTGGTGAAAACTGGCACATGCTGAAACAGATATCAAGTAGGCATGTTTACGAGCTCGGTGCACTCACTACGGAGCAAGTCATGAAGAGCTAAGCATACACCCATCAAGAATACACAAAATGCAAGCTAGACATGGCAAGAAAAATAGCATAGCATGCACGGATCAACTACAACATCATCGGTAAAATTGCTAACAAGTAGACAATCTGCCCAGATTCACGAAGTAGCAAAAGTAGAGCTCGATTGACTCAAGCTAGGGTGCTCCATAATTGCAAACAAAGACATGGATGGATAGAGCACTACAAGATTAACAAAACATCCTTACTGATCATCCTCAAAAGAGGCACGGATCACTAGGAAACAACATGAACATATGGCAACATGAGATAAACAGCTCAAGGACTTAGTGAAAATGCTAAGTCCCTGAAATCAGAATTACCAAGTGCCTCACTTTGCAAGCTTGTGCTAGTCACCACACACATCACAAAAATACATGGGTTTCACCTCTGGAAATATGGTAAAACCTTTAACAAAACATATGTAGAGCTCAGGGGCATATCATGCACACAATAATCATGGCAAAAATGACAAATAGCTAAATGGAGCAGCAGATCTGACAATTATCTCAAGTAGCACTCTTCCAACAGCATTTCGGGCATCAAGATGAACTCAAATGAAAATGATGCAATGGAATGAAATGATGTACTCTCTGAGACGAACATTTTGATATGCTATATGCCCAAAACGAAGCTATGGATGCAAAGTTACGATGCGATGAACATGAGCATATGAGCTAGTGTTTCGGGCAAAAGTCAACCCGAAACGGATCTAGATCTGGATCTGGGTACTGTAGCAGCATGGATTACGAGGTTCGCCGGAGTGTCGCCGGAGTAGCTGCGGACGGCGGCCGGAGGGGAGGTCCGGCCCGGGGACTTGCCGACGTGGAGGAGGCGGCGCCGGCACTGCACGGTCGCCGGTGCGCGGCGGCGTCGGACGGCGGAAGCGGCGCGGCAGGGGCGACGCCGGAATGAGGAGGCGGCGCCGGGCGGCGATGGCGACCACGGCGGCGCGGCGGCCCGGCGACGAGGCAAAGGGGCGGCGCGGCGAGGAGCTCGGGAGGAGGAGGCGGGGCCCGGGCGCGGTGCGGAGAGGGCCGACCTTGGGCCCGGTGGGCTTCAGCGGTGGGAGGCGGTGCGGTGGGCCACGTGGCGGTCCGTGGGTGGTCGCGGGTGGCGGCGGACGTTGTCCGGCGCCGGCGGACACGTCCGGCGTGCGGAGAGAAGCGGGGCTAGGGTTTGGACGAAGGAGATCCGCGAATTTCGGGAGGGTGGTGTATATATAGGCATAGAGGGAGCTAGGAGTGTCCAAATGAGGTGCGGTTTTCGGCCACACGATCGTGATCGAATGCTCTAGATGATGGAGAAGGTTTTGGTGGGTTTTGGGCCAAATTGGAGGGGTGTTGGGCTGCAACACACACGAGGCCTTTTCGGTCCCTCGGTTAACCGTTGGAGCATCAAACGAAGTCCAAATAGCACGAAACTTGACAGGCGGTCTACCGGTAGTAAACCAAGGCCGCTTGGCAAGTCTCGGTCCAATCCAGAAATGTTTAATCCCCACACACGAAAGAAAGCTAGAAATGACCACCGGAGGAGAACGGAGCGCCGGAATGCAAAACGGACAACGGGGAAATGCTCGAATGCATGAGATGAACACGTATGCAAATGCAATGCATATGATGACATGATATGAGCTGCATGACAACGACAACAACACACGGAGACAAAAACCCGAACCCGAGAAAATAAAATAACTTAACGCCGGAAACGGCAAGAGTTGGAGTACATATTGGGAAAGTCATATCCGGGGTGTTACACAATAGAACCAGTATCAAATACCCAGGTGCTACTACAAGCATTACTAAGGTACACATCAATAACATGTATATCAAATACCTTTCACTTTGCCATCCTTCTTATCCGCCAAATACTTGGGTAGTTCCGCTTCCAGTGACCAGTCCCTTTGTAGTAGAAGCACTCAATCTCAGGCTTAGATCCAAACTTGGGCTTCTTCACTTGAGCAGCAAATTGCTTGCCGTTCTTCTTGAAGTTCCCCTTATTCCCTTTGACTTTTTTCTTGAAACTAGTGGTCTTGTTAACCATCAACACTTGATGCTCCTTCTTGATTTCTACCTCCGCGGCCTTTAGCATTGCGAAGAGATCGGGAATTGTCTTATCCATCCCTTGCATATTAAAGTTCATCACGAAGCTCTTGTAGCTTGGTGGCAGTGATTGAAGAATTCTATCAATGACACTATCATCTGGAAGATTAGCTCCCAATTGAGTCAAGTGGTTGTGGTACCTAGACATTCTGAGTATATGTTCACTGACAGAACTATTCTCCTCCATTTTGCAGTTGTAGAACTTATTGCAGACTTCATATCTCTCAATCCTGGAATTTGCTTGAAATGTTAGCTTCAACTCCTGGAACATCTCATATGCTCCATGTCGTTTAAAATGTCGTTGAAGTCCCAGATCTAAGCCATAAAGCATGGCACACTGAACTATGGAGTAGTCATCAGATTTGCTCTGCCAGACGTTCTTAACGTCATCAGTAGCGTCTGCAGCAGGCCTAACACCTAGTTGTGCTTCCAGGACGTAATTCTTTTGTGCAGCAATGAGGATAATCCTCAAGTTACGGACCCAGTCCGTGTAGTTGCTACCATCATCTTTCAACTTAGCTTTCTCTATGAACGCATTAAAATTCAAAGGAACAGTAGCACATGCCATTGATCTACAACAACATAGACATGCAAAATACTATTAGGTACTAGGTTCATGATAAATTAAAGTTCAATTAATCATATTACTTAAGAACTCCCACTTAGATAGACATCCCTCTAGTCATCTAAATGATCACGTGATCCATATCAACTAAACCATGTCCGATCATCACGTGAGATGGAGTAGCTTTCAATGGTGAACATCACTATGTTGATCATATCTACTATATGATTCACGCTCGACCTTTTCGGTCTCAGTGTTCCGAGGCCATATCTGCATATGCTAGGCTCGTCAAGTTTAACCCGAGTATTCTGCATGTGCAAAACTGGCTTGCACCTATTGTATGTGAATGTAGAGCTTATCACACCCGATCATCACGTGGTGTCTCGGCATGACGAACTGTAGCAACGGTGTATACTCAGGGAGAACACTTGTACCTTGAAATTTAGTGAGAGATCATCTTATAATGCTACCGCCGAACTAAGCAAAATAAGATGCATAAAGGATAAACATCACATGCAATCAATATAAGTGATATGATGCGGCCATCATCATCTTGTGCCTTTGATCTCCATCTCCAAAGCACCGTCATGATCACCATCGTCACCGGCTTAACACCTTGATCTCCATCGAAGCATCATTGTCGTCTCGCCAACTATTGCTTGTATGACTATCGCTACCGCTTAGTGATAAAGTAAAGCAATTACATGGTGATTGCATTTCATACAGTAAAGCGACAACCATATGGCTCCTGTCAGTTGCCGATAACTGTTACAAAACATGATCATCTCATACAACAATTTATATATCATCACGTCTTGACCATGTCACATCACAACAAGGCCTGCAAAAACAAGTTGGACGTCCTCTACTTTGTTGTTGCAAGTTTTACGTGACTGCTACGGGCTTCTAGCAAGAACCGTTCTTACCTACGCATCAAAACCCCAATGATTTTTCGTCAAGTGTGTTGTTTTAACCTTCAACAAGGACCGGGCGTAGTCAAACTCGATTCAACTAAAGTTGGAGAAACAGACACCCACTAGCCACCTGTGTGCGAAGCACGTCGGTAGAACCAGTCTCATGAACGCGGTCATGTAATGTCGGTCTGGGCCGCTTCATCCAACAATACCGCCTAATCAAAGTAAGACATGCTGGTAAGCAGTATCACTATTATCGCCCACAACTCATTGTGTTCTCCTCATGCATATAACATCTACGCATAGACTTGGCTCGGATGCCACTGTTGGGGAACGTAGTATTTCAAAAAAATTGCCTACGATCATGCAAGATCTATCTAGGAGAAGCATATCAATGAGCGGGGAGAGTGTGTCCACGTACCCTCGTAGACCGAAAGTGGAAGCGTTTAGTAACGCGGTTGATGTAGTAGAACGTCTTCGCAATCCAACCGATCCAAGTACCGAACGTACGGCACCTCCGCGATCAGCGCACGTTCAGGTCGGTGACGTCCCTCATACTCTTGATCCATCTGAGGCCGAGGGATAGTTCCGTCGGCATGAGGCGTGTCGACAGTGATGATGAAGTTACCGGCGCAGGGCTTCGCCTAAGCACTACGATGATATGACCGAGGTGTGTAACTGTGCAGGGGGGCACCGCACACGGCTAAAAGATCAACTTGTGTGTTCTAGGGTGGCCCCCTGACCCCGTATATAAAGGAGGGAGGGGGAGGCCGGCCGGACCTAGGGGCGCGCCCAAGGAGAGGGAGTCCTACTAGGATTACCAATCCTAGTAGGATTCCTCCACAAGGAAGAAAGGGGGAAGGAAGGAGAGGGAGAGGGAGTAGGAAAGGGGGGCGCCCCCCCCCTTCCCTTGTCCAATTTGGACTGCAAGGGGGGAGGGGGCACGGCCTGCCCGGGCTGCCCTCCTCTCTCTCCAACAAGGCCCATGGTGGCCCATTAGCCCCACCGGGGGGGGGGGGGCGGTCCGGTAACCCCTCCGGCACTCCGTTTTTACCCGAAACTATCCGGAACACTTCCGGTGTCCGAATAACATGGTCCAGTATATCAATCTTTATGTCTCGACCATTTCGAGACTCCTCGTCATGTACATGATATCATCCGGGACTCTGAACAATCTTCAGACATCAAATCACATAAACTCATAATACAAATCATTATCGAACATTAAGCGTGCGGACCCTACAGGTTCGAGAACTATGTAGACATGACCGAGACACATTTTCGGTCAATAAACAATAGCGAAACCTAGATGCTCATATTGTCTCCTACATATTCTACGAAGATCTTTATCGGTCAAACCGCATAACAACATATGTTGTTCCCTTTGTCATCGATATGTTACTTGCCCGAGATTCGATCGTCGGTATCATCATACCTAGTTCAATCTCGTTACCGGCAAGTCTCTTTACTCGTTCCATAATGCGTCATCCCGTAACTAACTCATTAGTCACATTGCTTGCAAGGCTTATAGTGATGAGCATTACCGAGAGGGCCCAGAGACACCTCTCCAACATTCGGAGTGATAAATCTTAATCTCGATCTATGCCAACTCAACAAACACCACCGGAGACACCTGTAGAGCATCTTTATAATCACCCAGTTACGTTGTGACGTTTGATAGCACACAAGGTGTTCCTCTGGTATTCGGGAGTTGCATAATCTCATAGTTAGAGGAACATGTATAAGTCATGAAGAAAGCAATAGCAATAAAACTAAACAATCGTTATGCTAAGCTAACAGATAGGTCTTGTCCATCACATCATTCTCTAATGATGTGATCTCGTTCATCAAATGATAACACATGTCTATGGTCAGGAAACTTAACCATCTTTGATTAACGAGCTAGTCAAGTAAAGGCATACTAGGGACACTTTGTTTTGTCTATGTATCCACACATGTATCAAGTTCCGGTTAATACAATTCTAGCATGAATAATAAACATTTATCATGATATAAGGAAATATAAATAACAACTTTATTATTGCCTCTAGGGCATATTTCCTTCAGCTCTCACGGGAGTCGCGCCGCTTCAATGCCGGTGCTAGTGAGACGTCGCATCCGCTCCGGCCAGGCATGAATGCGACACTGACGCTCTGGAGCGGCGCTGGCCGTTTTGGGCGGGAAGTGCACGCAGGCGAGGGAGGGTGTTTGGGTGAGCCAGGGCGGTCAGATGCGGGTATGGCAGCGCTCCGGACGCCCGCGAAGCCCTCTAGTTTATCTCTGGTTTGCGAAAAAAAGTACGTTCGAACCGCTCTACGAATCGTTAGAGAAACTCCAATGCGCCGACCCAAACAGACCCGCACTTTGTCCGCTTTTTGTCCGTTTGGGTCGGCCGCCCGCTCGTCGTCCGTCCCCTTTTGCATTTGGGTCGGCCGTGCACCCAACGCACAGACCTATTTCATGTCCGCATAGAATTTTAAAAAGGCCCACGGCCAAAGATCATGCCAGCGGCCATGCTATCACCCAGAGTTCATATCGGTGCCATGCCGGCGGCCGACATACATGGCAGCCTCCAAAAAAACCACCACACAGTTCATGTTGGCGCACTTGCCAGCGATCGGCACACATGTCAGCACACAAAAAAGGGGTGGGAGTTCAACCAAGCCATCTTGGCCGTGCTCATGCCAACACATTTGCCGGCATACAAAAAAAGGATGGCACCCTCCGCCTTAGATCACTTGTCATCGAACTTGAGCATGTCGGCCTGCATCTTCTCGAACCAAGGCCTCTTCCTCGGTGACGCCGTGCTCAAGTCCACCTTCATGATCTCCACCCCCATCATCATGCTAGGGAGCGCCACTTCTTTTGCCTTGGTCTTGGCATTGGCGGTCTCGATCTCGAGCATCTTCACTTGCTTCTCCGCCTCCATCTCGAGCATCTTGGCTTGCTTCTTGCATCGAGCTCAAGCCTCCACCTTTGGATCTCCATGAAGGCGTTCATTTGCTCTTCCTTATCTTTCCGACGCTTCTCCTCCCTTGTGTTCTTCTTGGTCATCATGCCCTCCAAAGTGGTATGCAAGGTAATCGATGCCGCATCGCGCTTGTCCTCCTTCCTGGAGTTGGTCTTCCCTACGGTCGTGGCTTCTCGCCCTCCACATGCTCCTCGACAGCTTCCTCCCTCCCCCAACGTGCTTGGCGACGACATATTGCGCCTTGAACATCTCCTCCCCGTTGATGACCATCCAACAAATGGGTGAGGTTAAAGGACTTGTCTTGATGTTGCGCCTTGAATGCCTCCAAAGCTTGGAATGCCTACAAATGAATAGCATGCATGCTTATGGGCAAATGGACATGGAAGTATATTGGCAAGTGGACATGCAAGCACAAAGGCAACAAGGAGGGACGCATGTATACCATATCTTTGATGTCAAGACCACTCACATGACGTCCCTTGATGCCCTCAAGAGTGGCACAAAACTTGTTGCACTCTTGTTGTATCACCCTCCATCATTTCGAGAGGGACACCCACCTGCGCTTGCTCTCCATTTGGTATGACGTGAACTTCTTGCATTCATGAAATTCGAGATGAACACGCAGCCAAAAGGTGGATGCCTTTTGCTCGGCGCCCACCTTGGGGTCTTGTCCAATGTCCCTCCAACACTCACAAAGGAGCTTGTCCATTGGCTGCGTGTATGCCTTTGTTCACTTGCTCTTAAGCTTCTTGTTTGCCCCGGCTTGGGAGGAGAGCTCGTCTTCGAACAACGGCTCCCCGTCAATGTCCATCTCATCTTCTTCCACAAGGTCGTAGTCCTTCGGGAATTCATGGCTGAGAGGGAAGGTGTTTCCCATGCCAACTTGGTCTTGCATGGACTGGTCGTCCATGCCAACATGATTAAAGGTGTCGGCCATGAAGGGGGCTCGATTGTCTTAGCTTTGGGTCTTGTCGGGATCGAAAGGAGCCGCGCCTGCACTGCCTGCAAAGGCAACAACAGTGGTAGCCGCACCACCTTTGAATATGATGTTCTCGATGATGGAATGGTTTGCCGCCTCGTCATTCGTGGCGGGCGGCATTTTACTAAACAAGTTGCGGGCCTCGGGATGCATGTCGGCTCGGATCTCCCGCGGGCGTTTCCTCTGGCCATGGCCGCGGGTGTGGACGACGCCACCACACTCACCTCCGGTGAGCATTCCCCGGAGAAACGGCAGGCTTGCGGGTAGGGATGGAAGCCAGGAATTGGCGGCGTGGCAGACGTGTACGGTGACTCTGGCAGTGGCACACAGGGAAAGGCGATGAGCCCGTGTTGGCCACGGCCACGCTGACGAGCCCGTGATGGCCGGGGTTTAACCCTAGGAAGAGCAGGGCCTACCTCGTTGCTGCGGTAATTATGGCATTATTTTCCTCTTCATGTGCGGCGGCAGCCAGGGCGGCGGCGGGCACAGCTTCGAGCTTGCGATCCTTCGCATCCCTCCGGTCCTTCCGCTTGGTCGACCGCACCACCCGCTACTCGACCGTCAACGGCTTCTTCTTGGGCGCCACCGCCGTCTTGCCGGTGGCGCAGGGCTTGCCTTTGGCGGAGGCTACGGAGGCGAGGCCAGCGGCGGCGTCGAGGGTCGGCTTGTCACCCATAGCGAGCGGCAAGGAGCGCGGCCAGGCGTGAGTTTTTTGGGAAAGAGGGGGGAATGGGGTGGTTGTGCTACCGACTGGCGAGCCAAGGGGAGGAGTAGGCAGGCATCGCTCGGTCCGCCTCGTGTGTGCGCCGACGCAAATGAGGTCCAAATTTGGGTCAGCAATGAGTCATCCGGCGGATGAAAAGAGGATGTGTGTCCGTTTGTGTCGACGCGTTGGACCGATTTTTATGTCCCTTTTGATCCCAACGGACACACGCAAACGAAATGGGTCGGCGCGTTGAAGTTGCTCTCAATGACCTGCGTTGAATGTCACAACACGTCCGTACCGCGTAGTTGAGACGTAGGCGGACGGTTTGAGTGTCGGTGTTGGAGATGCTTGATGATACAAAATGTGTGGTATACAAGTAATATCATCCACCATCGACATAAAATGGTTCAAGAACAAACGGACACAAGCGTGATGTCACTAGACCTAGCACACTAGCACACTTGGTGCGCGTGAACTAGACTATGACTACTCCTGCTCCCAGATCTTCATCATAAAAAAGGCTTGGATTAGACACACTATTTCAGTTGAATGATCACTTCCTGGGGTCACGTCAAGGACACACCACCACTCAAAATCCAACGAACACTATACACATCTCTCTCTCTCTCTCTGCGCAAGAGCAGCCGAGGAACAGGAACAGCTAATGTTCCCATATTAAAACAGGCAACTGGGACCGAACCATTATCACTAACAGCATGTAATGCAAGCAGCCAATCACACCGACATGTGATACAAGCCCCGGCCGGATTCTCTTATTGGGACCTGCAAATTTGGTAGGCGTCTAGGTTAGGATAATACAGTATACTCCAAGAACAAGTCAGTATACTTTTTTGCTTTGTTTTCTGCTGGTTCTAGTACGAATGAAAAAAAAAAGATAGATAGTAGTATGGGATATGACACCTAAGCAAGGGATGGCAGCAGGATGATGGCTCACAGTGCTGGCTTTGACCATATCCCCACAACCCAGCTGGTAGTACTGCATGCAGTTCAGACTGTAGAGGACAAGAAGGTGAAAAGATTACAAGATTCCTTGTGTTTTTTGCTTACATATTCCACACTTCTTTTTCTTTGCAGAGAGAGAGAGAGGGAGAGAGTAGTAGGAGTACAGTGGTGGTAGGGTGGCTGTAGGTGGGCTGGCAGGGGAGAAAAAAGGCCAAGTGTACAAATATGTGGCAGTGCTGCATGTCAGTTGGAAAGAGATCTCCCTGCCCTCATTCAAAGCTTGGTGTGCAAGAGAAGTACCTTCCCCTCCCTCCCCCACCCTTGCAACCAAAGCATTCATAATTTACTACTCCCTGAGCCATTTTTAAAAACATGCTGTATCACTGAGTGTGTAAGAACAAAACCAGCTCATGTCTAGACAGAAAATATTACCGCTGCACATGTAAACATGTTCTGTAATAGGCATTTTGCCCTTGCTGTTTGGTCAAAGAGGAACCTTGTTGCATTTCAAACCTGGCTGGCTGTCACAAAAACCATCAATGAGGAATAACTGTGCAGTGGCCAGTAGGTGCACCCCTTGTTTTTTTTCTCCTCCTCTCAAAACTCACTCCCACAGTAGTTAGGAGCTGGGGCCCACATGGCATTGAGGCCACCCAAGGCCGGGCAGGTGAGAAGAGAAGAACAGCATCCCATTTTTTTACTCCCCTCCCTGCTTTATTTTCTACAGCTAGCTAATCTTCCTGCACACCAAAGCAGGGCCAGCAGTAATAAACTACTCCTCCTCCTGGTACGACCCCCAGTCTGCTCTCTGCGGTTACTTTTTCATTAGCTGTTTGCATACGCCAAGGTTTCAGAAGCGTTGGAAGGAGGGAGGAGGGAATGGGGAGGGGGCAGTTGAAGTGGTTAACAACCCAGCCCTTTGCCAGAGCAAGAAGGAATCATTTCACCTCGGCGGCAAGCAGGGGTAACAAACACCGCCTATTATTATTAAGCGTCCGAGACACCCTCCCTCTTCTTCCTCCCAAATCTTTCACCGCCCCCTCCCTCTTACCCTGCGGTCAAATTGCGATCCATAGCTCCGGCGCGGCGCCAAGGAGAAGAAACCGCGAATTTTTTTCAAGAACAGAGAGAGGCAGAGAGATCATGAGGCCGCTCTCGAGTTCTTGAATCGTTCCAGCATTTCCCGTTGGCAGGGCGAATTGATTGATGGCCTCCAGGAGGGCTCGTGTGGTGGCGCCGGGTCCAGGTAATTTCCAGGCAGTTTTTTTTACCGTCTGCAACATCTTAGTATGTGTTCCTTTCAAGATCTTTACACCGCCCCATACACGGCATGGCGGAGCGGTCAAAGCTTGTTGCTTTCCTTCCTCCCCCTCTCGGAGGGCTTCAACGCCGCCCTAGTTATTTCCCCGCAGATCCTACTCTAGCTATCCATCCATCTATTGCATTCAAATAGCCTCGCCTCTTCTCTTCGGGTTTTCGACTTGGGAGTTGGGAGCCACTCGCTTCCTCTCGAGCTTCGTACTTGCGCTTTCCTAGACGATGAAAACTTTGTGGGGCGATCAAATCCTTTGAGAAGGTTGGTTCGTCTTGTGGTGTCCTCCTCCAGGGAATGCTGTGATTTTTTATTTTTTGTTCATCCAAGTAGGTGGTTTTAATCAGATGTAAGGTGCTGCTATTTTGAGCTTTCCTGGATGCCACTGCCAAGCCACACCCGGCCAAAAAGTACTGTTGGTCAGTTCCTAACTTGTGTGGGAAGTTCTTCATCAGTGAAACATCTTCCTTTTATCTTTCTATCTAAACTAGTATCTGTTCTTTTAAAGTTCCATATGCTTGATAATGTTTCTCCATGCCCGGTTCTTCAAGATTTGTTAGGCTTTTGCTGTTCCCAATTATCTTTGATGTTTTGGGGTCTTTTAGGAGGAGCAGGCAGGCTCCCCTCCCACATCCTCATGGCTTTGCTCCAAAGGACCCAAGTTAGCGAATGTTGTTTGGCTAATGATGGGGTTATATCCTCTGTGTCTCCTCCTCCTCTCCCTTTGTGCTCTGCTCTGGGTTTAAAGCTCCACTTTCCTGGAACCTGGGCTGCGTGCAGCAGATTTGGTTTGTTCCCCAAGCTTGTTCTGTAGCAGGCCTTTGCCTGGACGGTGGATCCCGTCTTCTGGCTTTCTTTTGTCTGTTGATACGGATAGTAGGGACTGGTTGCTTTTCACCTCTGTATTAAGGATTACCAGCTGAGTTGTTCATGTGGTGCAAAAGGGTTTTGCAGACTTTATGAAATTTCACTCTTTGTTCAAGCTGCATTTGCCAGTCTGTGCTCTGTTGGGACACTCTAGTGGTAGTGCTAATGTGCCTTCTCCCCCTTGTCTTTCTATCCTGAACAGGGAACTAAGGAGGAGCTCTTGCTGTTTTTAGACTATTGGACATGTATTCAGGCCAGCAGTCTGATCAAGGTCCTGCTGCAAACAGTGGCAAAGAATTCTTGGAGGGCAACTGGGGTTCTGTAGCAATGCATCAAAAGATGGGGTATGACAGCGCGGCATATGGGTTTCAAGCTTATGGCATGGAGTTAGAAGAGAGACCAGGTCTGTACAGATCTTCTGCTGGTTAGTAGTAGTTCTTATCATGCAGTTGTCGCGATACTTTTGAAGGTGACAATTCTGTAGTTGATGGAAATGGCGATAATTCTTGCAGGTGCATTCTCCCAAAACATCCAGATGAGTGATGAGCATAGTGGTGGTGTGAAGAAAAGGAAGGGAACAGATGACTGCATTGCGTTGCTAAACCCATCAGCCAGTAGCAAGGTGCAAATAAGCTTTCATTATGCTCTTATCTTCTTCTGGTCTAGATGTAATGACTGACTGTGTTGTAACTGTGGGTTTAGAATGTGGGTGATCAACAAACAGAGGTTTCGTCTCAGCCGGAAAGGAACTCGGTGGAGAGGGACAACAGAAAGATCTCGCCCAAAACGCAAAGCAAGGAAGATTCTTCGGACGGTGATGGCACTAAAGAAAATTATGTTCATTTCCGGGCAAAGCGAGGCCAAGCCACTAACAGCCACAGCCTTGCGGAAAGAGTAAGCTTCTGATTAGCACTAAGTTCCCATTTCAGTTTGATTTATGCTCTTCCTGTTCTCATGCTTGAAGTTGGATGAAACTCTTTGCAGCTGAGGAGGAAAAAGATAAGTGAGAAAATGAAGCTTCTTCAGGATCTTGTTCCAGGGTGTAATAAGGTAACTTTTTTCTTTGTGGAGCAAGAACTTCTCTATGACCAAATTGTGCTCTGCACCTTACCATGCTCCCTCTTACAGATTACTGGCAAGGCAGTCATGCTTGATGAGATAATCAATTACGTGCAGTCATTACAACAACAAGTAGAGGTGACATAATGCTGGTTATCTATTAGTGCAGATGTTATTGGGTTGTTTCTGAGTATGTCATTTGTTGGAATATCATCCTGTGCTCTAATGCCACTTCAAACTTGCAGTTTTTGTCAATGAAACTTGCAACTGTGAACCCTGAGCTTGGCTTTGATATTGAGCAGATTCTATCCAAACAAGTAAATGCACTGTACAACCATCCTAAATATTTTCAAAGATTTCTAGATCCACCTGCTCAACTCAATTCTTGTTTGTAGATGATGCTTTCTCAAGACAGGCACCTTGGTTTCTATGGAGCCGACCCAGGATCAAGCGCCCTTATTGCTCATTTCAACCAAGGAATGATGCATCCAGATATGATGTGCAATGCTTCCAATCCAGCGGGTGCTCTGCACGGAACAATTCATGACATCTCCATGATGAACCAGGTAAATTCAGTCCATTTTCATGGCAATCGCATGTAGCATCTGAAGCCATAGCAATGGACTAACGTGAACCCTGAATCCAGATGCCTGAGATGTGGGAGACTCTTCAGAACATTCCTCATATGAACTTCAACCCTGCTGTGGCTGCAGATAGCAGCACCAACAATGCTGGTATATGTGATGCTCTCTTTCAAAATGTTATGCATCATAATCATAGTGATTGCATCAAACTTACAGAAATGTTCCTCTTGTACTCTGCAGGTCCCGTGAAGATTGAACAGTGAGTTGCTGGTATGATTCTGGAGTTGTTCTGTGAACCGTAAAGCGCTTGCAGAATCAAGTTTTGTATAGCTGGATGCCTAACCATTAGTTACCGATCTCCTCCTTTTGCTGCCCGACCCCGTAGCGTATGGTTTATGGTATGGCATCGAAGGATCTCGTGTACAGCCGGGCTCAAGAACTGCTGATTCCACCGTAAATTTCTGTTGCGTTAGCTCGTCGAAAGCAGGAACCCTGTGTTATTCATGAATTCCAAGCTTGGGATCAATTGTGGATGCCCTAAGCGTACTAAGTAGACTGGCTTATTAGTATTGCCCTAAGTAGTGAAGTGACTTTTGTCAAGAGTTTCAGAGGTTCATGCAATCATGCATTATCAACGAGATATTCTAGAGCAGACTAAGCGTACTAAGTAGACGTGCTTATTAGCATTGCCCTAAGTAGTGAAGTGACTTTTGTCGAGAGTTTCATGAAATCATGCATTATTTGCAACGAGATGTTGAAGAGCAGACTTTTCTTGTGAAATCATGAAATCATGCATTATTTTCAGATTTTCACTGAAATCAAGTTTTCACCATGACACATTTTGCTGATCGTGATGGGGCTGCCGTCAGCTGTGGCTCGCCCTCTGCGGGGACTGGATTCTCTAACATTGAGAAGGAATGTTAGAGAAGCTACATCACCCTAACTTTTCTTCTTTCTATTCATATGATTATGGCTAAAATGATTTAAATTAATTTACAAATGGATGATCTACCGTGTACATTTATAGTAATTACATGCAAACAAACTGATGGTGAAATAAAATTAGATTTAAATTATTTCTATCTACATTAAATACCAACACTAAACAACCTATTAACTATTTACTAACAGTCCCTAACTTTCCTTCTTCATTTTACACTAGGTTAACACTGTAGCACCATGACATTCCTTTTCAATGTTAGAGGATCCGGCCGTGACCGACTCTTCGGAGTACTCCTCACCACTGCCCTTCGATCTTGATGGCCATGCTTCTATTGGGTCCCGTGACCTCCCCTTCTATTTGATTTGAGGCGAGCCGGTGCTTTTAACTTTTGTGTAGAACAAGATGAAATTCAGAGTTTCACTGTTACCTTTTGAGATTTCTGTATCTCTGAATGTTTAAGTTTGAGAATTTTCTAGTCTTTTTATTGTCAATCTAAATCGTAGCAAATGTGTCGTCTGAAGAGAATTGGTAACAATCAGCAAACTTACAACTTATGCAAAGAACTGGCCATTAAACTCTCGCATTCACTATTTAACTGGGAGATGATTTGAGCCATTTTGTAGGTTCGTTTCTCCTGCAGAAATAAAACAACCCATTATGCAGAGTATGCTTGTGATCTTTTAGGAATAGAAACTGCAATTGGTTGAAACTCTGCAAGCCTGCAAGCTTTTGATGCTTACTGCATTTCAGGAATATGAACTGCTCTTTGCTGCAAGCATGCAACCTTCTGGTGCTTACTGCATTTTCAGTTCTTACTCTCTTCTATACTTATTACTAGAAAGTGTAATCATGTAGCTAGTTACAATGGTGTTTCCGTCATTATTTCAGATCTGTACAAACAAGTCACTCCATTATTAGTCATATAAATTAAAGAAAAAAAATCCCGTTGAATCTTGAGTGGTAATACATCAAAATTCAGCTGCAAGTTTGCAAAGGAGGAGCTACAAAGTGTTGACACACGAACACGTCACGTGTACCCTCGACGCCAGGGGTGATGCACCGCAGCTCACGTCGAAGGAGACCCGACCGACAGCGCGATACGCAAGACAGTCGACAGGCGCTTTCGCAGACCCGAAAACCCCACACCCCCGGGAGGGACCCCGTCAGGGAGTGCGGCGGCTATGGGCTGCCCTAGGTCGATTCGCTCGCCCCTAGAGCCTCGGAATTCGCAGCTCTCAAACACGAAGAACAACGAAGAACGAGATCGAAAACGGTGGAGCGATAAAACGTAGATGAAAAAGTAGTATATTGATTTGTTCGATTGTGTGTTGTTCAATCGGCCGTCACCCCCAACATATATAAGAGGTGGCTGGACTTCCCGTACAAGTAAAGGATTCATCTAGGCTTTCCTTACAAGAAAAATTACATCAATTCACGTCCTAGAGTCCTAATTCTATTCCAACTCGGATTCAGTCTGAATCTGGCCCAAACTCTGTCTTCCTTCTTGCGCGGGCCGCCGGACTTGCATATGATCTCCGATCGAGACGGCCCAAATATCAAACTTGTGCGCCTCGACGATACAAACAACTCTCATGTTGATCCTTTTTTCAAATAAGGCCATCTTGAATACTTTTCGAGATCATCTTTATCTTCCAGTCAGACTCGGTTTTGCAGTAGACTGGATTATCCGAGTCTCGTAGTGAATTTGTAGGCTATATATTATCTCAGATGATGATGACTCCAAAATCAAAATTTACTGTCTTGATGATACGCACAACTTCTGTATTGAACACTTCTTCATCCAATGTCATTTTGATAAACTTTCGAGCACATGTTCAATTTTACTCGGACTTGAGCTCATCCACTCGGATCGTCCGATTGGACTTTTTCACTCGGAAGACAATCTTTCACTCGGATGACTATATTTCCACTCGGATGACTATATTTCCACTCGGAAGGCACTATCTTATTCACTCGGATGACTATATTTCCACTCGGAAGGCACTATCTTATTCGATCGGCAAGTTTTCGTCCCGATGGTAATCTTTTCACTCGGAATATTTTCACCTAGATGACAATTTCACTCGGATGATCATATTTTCACTCGGATGACTACATTTTCACTTGGATAATAATAAGTTCATCCGGTCAGCAAACTTTCACTCGACCGTAAAATTTCACTCGACCGTAAACTTTCACTCGACCGTAAACTTTCACTCGACCGTAAACTTTCACTCGGATAGTAAATTTTTCACTCGGATTTCCGACTGAAAACATAGCACGATCTTGATTTGTCTCTCCAGGCCTCATATGATCTCGGATTGAGACGAATTATATATGAAAATCGATCGGCTCGACGAGACGAAACTTTTCCATGTTGAAGGTTTTTCGATTCAAGGCCGTATTGATGACCGAATTACTCACGCAACCTATCAGACAAGTGTCTGGCACCTCGCGCCGTATTTCCGTTGAGGTTCACTCTGCAGTATATTGCCTCTAACTTTTGCATATGAATTCGGATTGAGATGATTTATATATCAAAATCGATTGCCTCGATGAGACGAAGACAATTCCTTAAGAGTGCTCCTTCATCTGAGGTCATCTTGAAGACGTGATTGGCCAAAAACCACTCGGAATATTGAACTATGCCACTCGGAGTATAGTTTCGGTCCGTAAGATAAAGTCGAATGAATATAACCGAAACATCAAAGTGGTTCCACTCGGTGACGTGAATATTTTTATGCTGAAAACTCATTCACTCGAGACCATCTTCATTGCAATCTGTATCTTGCCAAAATCAGGTGTCAACACATGCCCCCCTGTTTTTCGGCAAAGCTTGCACGCTGAAAAATAATATGCATAGTGTTTGTTCTAAGGACGATATCAACACTCCATCGGCCATTTATTTTTCTCAGGGCGATAATTATGTATCGGCCATGTTTGTGCTAAGGGTGATAATCGTATATCGGCCATTCCCCACTTAGGCTTCCTGCCACACACTCGGGTGGTACTTCTTCAAATATTTGCCATTGAGAGCTCGAGGTAACAATGCCCCTTGTATTGATTCCACCAAATATGAATTTCCGGGAACAACTCTTGTAATTCTAAAAGGACCTTCCCAACTTGGAGACCACTTCTCGAATTTTCTATCTCTTGAACCAATCGGCAGAATCACTTTCCAAACGAGATCACCAACTTGAAAATTCTTCAACTTGACTTTCTTATTGTAAGCCCTTGCCACCCTCAACTTATCTATCTCTATGGCATTCAAAGCAGCCAAAGTTTATCAGCAACCTCATCAATGTTGTCCATCATCAAGTTGTAGAAGTCTATTGCCGATAAATCATTTTGTTTGGCTATTCTCAAAGCATTCAAATTTACTTCCACTGGTAAAACAGCCTCCTGACCATATACTAGCTCATATGGAATCACTTTCGTAGCACCATGCCTTGAGATTCTATGTGCCCATAATGCCTCAGACAACAAGTCATGCCATCTCCTTGGATTATCCTCAATCTTCTTCTTGATGAGCTTGATTAAAATTTTATTGCTAGACTCAGCTTGTCCATTAGCTTGGGCATAATATGGAGAGGAATTGAGCAACTTTATGTTATAAGATTCGGCAAACTCTCTGACTTGGTGTGACATGAAAGATGAACCTTGATCTGTAGTTAACGTTTGAGGAATACCGAATCTATGAATAATGTGCTCGGTTATGAATTGAATTACCTCCGTATGCGTCATGTTCTTGAGAGGTACTGCTTCAGACCATTTAGTGAAATAATCAGTTGCCACCAATACAAACCGATGCCCTTTTGAGGAAGACGGATGGATTTGTCCAATGAAATCTAAACCCCAACCTCTGAAAGGCCACGATTTGATAATAGGATGTAACATATCAGCAGGAGCCAATTGAATATCACCAAACTTTTGACAAGCTTCACACCCCTTATAATATCTGAAGCAATCATTAATCATAGTCGGCCAATAAAACCCAGCACGTCGCAATAACCATTTCATCTTGGGAGCCGACTGGTGAGTGCCACAAATACCTTCATGTACTTCTCCCATAGCAACTCTTGCCTGGTCCTCGTCCAAACACTTTAGAAGAACATCATCGATGGTTCGGCGATAAAGACCATCATCTCTTATTGTATACTTGAAAGCCATACGCCGAACAACCCTGTCCACCCTTTCACTCGGATTGCACGAGTAATCAACAATGGGATTCCTCCAGTCGGGATTGTCACCTGCACTAGACTTTTTGTTAATGGCCGAATCAGTGGGTTCAGGTTCGGCCTCTCCCATATTGGCAAGACAAGACATCGGTCTTTGAGAGATATGAAACATGCCATGATCAACATGATATCTGGATGCTTGTTGTGCCAATTCATTTGCTTTCCAATTGTCATGTCTAGATATATGAGCAATGCTAAAGCAATCCAAAGTAGAAATTATATCTAGACATCTATCAAGATAAACATTAAGTGATTAGTCCAAACACTGAAAGACTTTGAATATTTGCTGCACCACTAATAACGAATCACCATAAGCCTCAATATGTGTAGCACCTATAGCAAGTAACATCTCTAGGCCGAATAACAATTCTTCATATTCGGCTTGATTGTTTGTGCAAAAATATTCTAAGCGGCATGAGGCTTCAAAAACAGCACCATGAGGAGATATATAAACAATACCAACACCTTGGTCATTGCTACAAACTGAACCATCAAAGTATAATCTCCATGGTACTAATGAAACAAGGTTCATATCAACATCATGCTTGTTATTAACCCGATGTTCAACAATGAAATTAGCAACAATTTGGCCTTTCATGGATTTTAGAGATTCATAAGCCAAATCATATTCAATCAAAGCATAAGCCCACTTGCCAATTCTACCACTAAGAATTGGCCTATGCAACATGTATTTAATGACATCGGTTTGACAAGCTACTACACAAACACTTGGCACTAAATAATGTCTCAGTTTTGTGCAAGCATAATATAAGCATAGACATAATTTCTCAATAAATGTATACCTTGTCTTTGCGTCCAATAAGCGGCGGCTCAAATGAGTGATGGCATGCTCTTTTCCTTCGGTCTCTTGAGTTAGAAAAACACCAATAACTCCTTCCTCTGCTGCAATGTAAAGTCTGAAGGGTTCCCTATGCTTGGGTGCTCTCATCACCGGAGGAGTGCACAAATAATTCTTGATCATATCAAATGCTTCTTGCTGTTTTGCCCCCCAAGTGAAATCAGCATCATTCTTTAACCGAAGGATAGGAGTAAATGCATCAACTTTCCCTGATAGATTAGCTATGAACCTTCTCAAATAATTGACCTTGCCAAGGAACTTTTGCATATCTCTCTTGCATGTTGGAGCCTCCACTTTCTGTATAGCCTCTATCTTTTTGGGATCAATCTCTATACCATCTTCATGAATAATGAAACCCAAAAACTTGCCAGCTGACACGCCGAAAGCACACTTCAAAGGATTCATTTTCAGTCCATACTTTTTCATTCTTTCAAAAGCTAAATGCAAATCGGCCAAGTGAGATTCAAAAGCATCCAATTTGACAACAATATCATCAATATAAACTTCAAGTATGACACTGAGTAAATCATGAAAAATCAAATTCATAGCCCTTTGATATGTGGCGCCAGCATTTTTTAATCCGAATGTCATCACTGTCCACTCGAATAAATCAAGGAAACCAGAGCATCGAAAAGCTGTCTTGTACATGTCCTCTTCGGCCATAAAAATTTGGTTGTATCCGGCATTACCATCTAGAAAGCTAATAACCTTATGTCCAGAAGCATCACTAATAAGCATATCGGCTATTGGCATAGGATACTCATCTTTGGGTGTAGCCCTATTCAAATCTCTGAAGTCAATGCACACCCACAACTTACCGGACCCTTTCTTCTCCACTGGGACAATGTTAGAAATCCACTCGGCATACCTGCAAGGTCGAATGAAATTAGCATCAAGCAGTCGACCGATCTCTTCCTTGATCCGGTCATATGTTTTCGGATTAAATTTTCTGGCCGACTGTTTATAAGGTCTAAAACCGACCTTTATAGGCAACCGATGTTCTACTAGCTCTCGGCTTAATCCTGGCATCTCACGATATTCCCATGCAAAGCAACAAACATATTCTTTCAATAGCTCGATTAACTTAGCCTTACAATCGGCTTCCAAATTTTTGTTTATAAATGTCGGTCGAGTGACTGAACCATCCCCAATATCTACCTCTTCTAACGGATCGGCTGATGTAAAACCTTGTCCAAGTTTATCCATGTCATCCAACTCCTCTATAGACTCATACATATCGTTCTCATTGGACCAATACTCTACAAGACGTTTTTGTAACCACTCGGAATTAGGATCCATTTAAACATATCATACCTTGGAGCCGATTGCATTCACTCGGCTTTAAAGAGACGGGCACAAAACCATTCTTGGTTGCGCTGAGAAAATCAAATTCTGATAAGTCACGTCCCGTCAAGCAAGTAGCATTGGGATGTTGCCAATCCACCGATGCATCGGCCAAAGCAACACAGGTCGAGTTATCCGCGTGAATAACTTCCACTTCATCATCAACCCACTGAATCAAAAACTGGTGCATAGTGGATGGCACGCACTGGTTTGCATGAACCCAATCGCGGCCTAGTATGACGTTGTAGTTACCTTGCACCTCAGCGACAAAGAATGCAGTAGCCAAAGTTTTGCTTCCGACTGTAAGCTCCACATACATCACACCTTTGGCTTCAGTTTTCTCTTTGCCTTCAAATCCATTGAGCACCATATTGGTCTTGATCAATTCTTCATCAGGCAAACCCAATCTCTTGAAGACCAAATAGGGCATAAGATTTACCACAGCACCACCATCAACAAGCATCCGAGTGAACGGCGACCCATTGATGTGACCTCTGAGATATAATGGTTTAAGATGCGTTACTGGTTCTTTTGGCTTCTCGAATATTGCATTTTTAGGGCCAAAATCCAGCTGAGCCACCTCCCCTTCTTCATCTACAGCACGAAACTCAGCAGGTAAGTAGTACACCATATTGATATCCATACCTTCATGAACCGGCGTAGACTCACAGTCCAACATATCAGCCTCCTCCTCGAGTGCATCCACCGATTCTGAAATTTGTCCGAGTGAAGGATAAGTAAGAAGTGTCGCAGATGATGTCATATATGTTGCATCGTCCTCCTTTGGTGATGTAGGTATTGTTGTGATAGATGTAGAAGCTGCTGTATCTTGTATTTGTTTAGGCCTCCACACTTGTTTTGGTGGAACCATGGGTTGAGTGTCATTGAACAACTTATCCCTTTGTTTCTCGGCCTCCTGTTCTGCCATCTCTCGACTCCTTAACCTCTGTAGTTTTCTCTTTTGTGTCTTTGTTAGCCCTGGAGGACACCACTTTGGCTGAGTGTATTTAGGATCTCTCATTTTTACTCGGCTGGTGCTTGCTTCATGGTCATTAGCCGAGTGCTTTGGCGCGATAGCAAGTATCGGCTCAGTCGGATTGCTATGCACAATCGGCTGTTGTATGGCGAATGTTTCGGTGCCCAAGATAAGTGAGTCGACATCCATTTTCTCCTTGCCTTTTCCTAACTCAACTGCTGCAACACTTGGTGATTTAACACGCCATTCTTTTCGACTTTCCAGATGCATGAAATTTCCACTCGGGCGCACCTTTTTACTCTGATGGAATCCACTCGGATGAATATCACTCGGATGGAATTCAGTCGGATGGAATCTACTTGGCCACATTTTTTCACTCGGATAGCTTCCACCTGGGTGCATTCTTACACTCGGATAATTTCCATCCGGTCGCATGTTTTGACCAGCCGACCGATAGTTACCGATGTTCAGTCGGCCTCTATATGAATAGTCAAGTCGATCCCAAACAGATTGCGTATGCTTTTCTGGAAACGACACCCTTGGTCCACTCGGTTTTATATACTGACTGAACATATCAGCTGATGGTGACCTTGGTCGCTTCAGGTATGATGGCCGGTTAGAGCTGGGACCAGCCGACTGATTAGCATATTTGGATAGCAACATATCAAAAGTTGGCTTGATCCGCTTGCGTTGCACTTTAGCTTCATTCCTCTTCCACTTGCCAACTTCTGGACTCTTGGGTTTGACAAATTTAACTCGCGTATTTTCTTGCACTTGCGGTTTCCTCTCGAGTGTAGGATTCTTGATGGTGATTTTGATTACTTCCTTGCCATCGGGTTGCTTACCAAGCACAACCTGTCTCCCCAAGACCTTGTTGTCCTCCTTGTCTTTCCTGGGCTCACCAACAATGACATTAGCTTTATTAGCAGATTCGGCTACCTCCGGCCGAATGAGTAGCTTCTTGCCCTCCAAATCCATGGTATTCATTGGAAAAGGTTGTTTATCAACTTGCATCTCAGAAAAGTTCAATCATCCATCATTAATGGCCGATTGTATCTGTCGTCGAAAAACATTGCAATCATTAGTAGCATGAGAAAAATAATTATGATACTTGCAATAAGCACGCCGTTTTAGCTCTTCAAACGGCGGTAAAGTATGAGATATTCTAATAATCTTAGCCTGCAGCAAAGCATCAAATATTCTATCACACTTAGCAATGTTAAAAGTAAACTTCATCTCTTCATCACGATTCTTATGAAATCGGTTTCAGATCATTGCAAGTAAAGGGTTTGGCCTTAGATGGCCAAACAAATTCAGTAGCAAAAACATCACCCTCATCGTCTGAGTGATCACTATCATATTCCACCATATTCATCTTTGGACGATCGGCTTTGTATCTATGCACTTCTTTGAGATCTTTGCTTCGGCTTTCCTGAGCCAAAGCCCTTTGTAAGACTTGGTTGATATTTAAGAACTCATAACCTTCTAGCTTTTCTCTAATGGGAGTTCTCAAACCACTTAGCACTAGGTCTGCCAAGTCTCTCTCGGTTATCACCAAACTAAAACACCGGTTTTTTGTTTCTCTGAATCTCTTGACGTAATCGGAGACCGATTCATCATGCTTCTGTTTAACCGATGTTAGATGTGATAACTTGAGTTCATTGTCGCCGCTATAAAAGTGATCATGAAATTTCTGCTCTAGCTGCGACCAAACCCGAATGGAACCATGTGGTAAAGAAGAAAACCATGAAAATGCAGTACCAGTTAAAGATAAAGGAAACAAACGCACTTTCAACTCATTTAGTGAGCCTGCTTCACCTAGTTGTGCTAAGTATTGACTAACATGCTCCCATGTGGTTTTTGTGCCCTCTCCATTGAACTTAACAAAATCTGGAATCTTATATCCCGGAGGGCACTGGATGGCATCAAAGTACTCGGGGTATGGCTTTTGGTAAATCCGATTCCGAGGTAACTCAACTCCAAAATTTTCTCGAAGCATCTTAGCCATCTCCTCTCTAAGATTAGCTAGACCATCATCCATAGTGGACGATGCAGCTTGTGGCAGTGGCATAGAAGGAGTAGGGTTGCTAGTTGTGGGTAGGAATTGTGGCATGTATGTCGACCCATAATTTGGTAGTGGTCGAGTGGTTGTAGCTGTAGGTAGAGTTTGGTTCGGCGTTGCCACCGAACCTGTCATGCTCATAATAGGATTAATGGGTGTAGCCACAATCTGATTTGTTTGGGTAGGATAATAAGTCATCGGCACGGGAGGCGCCGATGCAATAGGTAAAGCCAGATTAGGGTTTTGCACACTAGCAGCTACACCATTATTACCACTAGACGATTGAGATATATTCTTCTGAGCATTAGTATTTTCTATAAAAGTTTGATAGACTAGATTGTTACCATCAGCAATACGACTTTCAATCTCAGCCCACTGCTCAGGAGAAAAGGCAGTACTTACAGAGGGTTTAACCTGCTCGGCTTGAAGAGGAGGGAACTTGATTTCTTCAATCGGAGTGATGTTGCCTTGGCGATCCTTCTTGAACTTTGCAAGGAACTCCTGCAAGTCCTTCTCCTCGCGCGCCTTCTTGTACTCCTCATAAACTTGGCGATGATCGGCCGATATCTCATCAAGACTGGGCTTAATGATGTTATCGGCGTCTACCTCAGATGGCTTGGGAATATCAGACATGGTGGATGATGACGATTGATCTTCGTTCCCCAACGGAATCGCCAAAAAGTGTGTTGACACACGAACACGTCACGTGTACCCTCGACGCCGGGGGTGATGCACCGCAGCTCACGTCGAAGGAGACCCGACCGACAGCGCGATACGCAAGACAGTCGACGGGCGCTTTTGCAGACCCGAAAACCCCACACCCCCGGGAGGGACCCCGTCAGGGAGTGCGGCGGCTATGGGCTGCCCTAGGTCGATTCGCTCGCCCCTAGAGCCTCGGAATTCGCAGCTCTCAAACACGAAGAACAACGAAGAACGAGATCGAAAATGGTGGAGAGATAAAACGTAGATGAAAAAGTAGTATATTGATTTGTTCGATTGTGTGTTGTTCAATCGGCCGTCACCCCCAACATATATAAGAGGCGGTTGGACTTCCCGTACAAGTAAAGGATTCATCTAGGCTTTCCTTACAAGAAAAATTACATCAATTCACGTCCTAGAGTCCTAATTCTATTCCAACTCGGATTCAGTCTGAATCTGGCCCAAACTCTATCTTCCTTCTTGCGCGGGCCGCCGGGCTTGCATATGATCTCCGATCGAGATGGCCCAAATATCAAACTTGTGCGCCTCGATGATACGAACAACTCTCATGTTGATCATTTTTTCAAATAAGGCCATCTTGAATACTTTTCGAGATCATTTTTATCTTCCAGTCAGACTCGGTTTTGTAGTAGACTGGATTATCCGAGTCTCGTAGTGAATTTGTAGGCTATATATTATCTCTGATGATGATGACTCCAAAATCAAAATTTACTGTCTTGATGATACGCACAACTTCTGTATTGAACACTTCTTCATCCAAGGTCATTTTGATAAACTTTCGAGCACATGTTCAATTTTACTCGGACTTGAGCTCATCCACTCGGATATTAGATACTTTCACTCGGATCGTCCGATTGGACTTTTTCACTCGGAAGACAATCTTTCACTCGGATGACTATATTTCCACTCGGATGACTATATTTCCACTCGGAAGGCACTATCTTATTCACTTGGATGACTATATTTCCACTCGAAAGGCACTATCTTATTTGATCGGCAAGTTTTCGTCCCGATGGTAATCTTTTCACTCGGAATATTTTCACCTGGACGACAATTTCACTCGGATGGTCATATTTTCACTCGGATGACTACATTTCCACTTGGATAATAATAAGTTCATCCGGTCAGCAAACTTTCACTCGACCGTAAACTTTCACTCGGATGGTAAACTTTTCACTCGGATTTCCGACTGAAAACATAGCCCGATCTTGATTTGTCTCTCCAGGCCTCATATGATCTCGGATTGAGACAAATTATATATGAAAATTGATCGGCTCGACGAGACGAAACTTTTCCATGTTGAAGGTTTTTGATTCAAGGCCGTATTGATGGCCGAATTACTCGCGCAACCTATCAGACAAGTGTGTGGCACCTCGCGCCATATTTCCGTTGAGGTTCAGTCTACAGTATATTACCTCTAACTTTTGCATTTATATATCAAAATCGATTGCCTCGACGAGACGAAGACAATTCCTTAAGAGTGCTCCTTCATCCGAGGTCATCTTGAAGACGTGATTGGCCAAAAACCACTCGGAACATTGAATTATGCCACTCGGAGTATAGTTTCGGTCCATAAGATAAAGTCGAATGAATATAACCCAAACATCAAAGTGGTTCCACTCGGTGACGTGAATATTTTTATGCTGAAAACTTATTCACTCGAGACCATCTTCATTGCAATCTGTATCTTGCCAAAATCAGGTGTCAACACAAAGTCAGAGAGAAATTTTTGTACATCAAGAATTAGGAGGACCTACAACTTCACACTGAATCAGACACTGCCTACACGGAATTTACATGAAAATTGCAGCACACTTTTGCTGGACGGGCTCCCTACATACACATACAGGATACGGGTGCAGCTTAACTTCATCTCCGGAGATGCTGTAGCAAGAGCGTTGGGACCCCCGCGCGAGGTTGTGGCCGCCTCGCCATAGGAGCCGTCCTCGCCAAGGGGAGTCGGCGCGGTGGATGGACACGCCGTCGCTTTTGGCAGCGCCGGCTGGGGCGCCTCGCCTCGGCAGCCATCCGCCGTGGGGCGCGCCGGCGTCGCCACCATGGCTATTTCGCTGCGGGATAGGAACTGGAGGGGATAAGCCAATACTCAAAAACCTGACAAATTTACTAGGAAGGAGGGGGCTTTGTGCTAATGTGTGTTTAAGTTGCTAGTGGGAGCTCTGCCTTGAGCAGATGCCGTTCGCTACAGATCCAATGGGGTGGGATCCATGTTTCCAGATTTTCACTGAAATCAAGGGGCTGTTCGGATTCTCTTCACTCTCCAACTTCACGCCGGAGCGGAACATGATCTAGTTCTAATTTATGGAGTGGTTGGAAGGGCGCTCCGCAAGCTCCGCTCCGTGGCGATTTGTCGAACAGGGCGCAAGTTTTTATTTGATACTTCGCTTCTGAAATAATATTCCTGAACACCGTGGTAAAAAGAAACAAAATCAACACTAAAAAATTGCTAAGCATTTTGGAGTGCTGTTTTTTTTCATGACTTCTACGAATGTTATTTCGAAATGAAAATTTTCAAGCACCGAGAACATTTGTCAAATTTGCATCAAAAAATCAGAATTTTTTAATTGTTATCTTATTTTTTTTCCGGAGTAGCAGGGGACTTTCGGAGATTGATGTGGTTTTCAATGCAGCTGCAATATGTTAAAAAAAGAGAGCAAGGGTGAAATTTGCCTTGTGACCTTGTGAGTACCTTCTGAAGTTGTGGTGCCACTGCATGAAGTGCCACTCAGGAAATCACCCTACCGCAACCTATTTGCTCCGTTCCTAAATATAAGCCTTCTTAAATATTTCAATATTAACTACATACAGAACAAGATAAGTGAATCTATACTCTAAAACATGTCTATATACATTCATATGTAGTTCATATTAAAATCTCTTTTTAAATATTTCAATATTAACTACATACAGAACAAGCTAAGTGAATCTATACTCTAAAACATGTCTATATACATCCATATGTAGTCCATATTAAAATCTCTAAAAAGGCTTACATGTAGAAACAAAGGAAGTGAGTATATGCTACTGACCGCCCTCCCACTGGAAGGTGATATCCTACCGTTCAGAACCGGTTATGGAACCTGTGATAGAGAGAATGATGGATTATACTTCCTCCTTGTTCGGTTTTGTTCTTGAAATATTCCAGGCAGCGGTTCGTACGAGGATTCAAGAGGAAGTGTGTGATACTACAATCTTCCAAAGAAAGAACCTAGACAGACCCAAAATACTTCGACGTACAATGATACACATTAAGCTTTGACTTTGTTCTAGAGATAATACAAGTTAATACAAGGCAATAAGTCTATAAAACCGAGCAAAATTGATAGCGAACTGTTTGCTACATTAGATTTCTGCCTTCCTCCTCTTTCTTCTATCGTCTCCTTCTCTTTCCTTTCCCCTTCGTCCTCGTGATTTGCCCTGCAAGGAACCAAGAAAAATATGAATACATCAAAGGATAGCGCAGGAGCATACCAATATTTAAGATAGGATCTCGTAAACCATGCAGTTGAGATATCTCGCTATCAATCAACAAATGTAGCATAAAATGAGACTAGTTCAGCAGTAAGGAATGCATGTACGATCGGAACCGTAATGTATCAAAAGACCACGCAAGTTGCAGTGGTCTTTCAATCTAAAATGGTTTGGACATTGAACGGATAAATGTACCTCGGCAGAGAACGTTCTGAGGGGATCGCTACTTTTGCCTGAACCACTCCTGAATCCCATTCTTTTCTTCCTTCGGGGATTATCAAGACCCATAGCAGCCCTCGAAAGTTTGACTGCATTGCTGGCTTCTTTCGTTGTGGGGTCAATTAGGTATTCGGGGACATCACGCAGGTGAGCAGGAATGGATTTGTTGGTAAGCAACTTATCATGTTTGAGCAAATCTGAAACGAGTAGAAAGATTAAGCATATCATTCATTTGTAAGATTTAAATACCAACACAGCTCTTCTGAAAAAGATTGGGGAAGATTGATATATCTAACCGAGGTCTGTTGGATTCTCTTCAAAATGAGCTTTCAACCTACAAGGAAGCAAAGGGCATTGCTGTTAGAAGGGAATAAAGGCAGAATGACTACGGGATGAAGGTGTTTCTTGTTATGAAATATTAAGAATTGTGAATACTATATATTGATGCCTTATATCAATTAAATGCTACATCATGAACATAGTTGGTGAATGATACTCCTTCCATTCCTAAATACAAGGTGTTAGTTTTTCCAAAAAGTCAAACCTTGTCTATGTTTGACAAGTTTATAACAAAATATGTCAAGAACTACAATACTAAAATATAAAAATATATCCACGTCGAATCTAGTGATAATTATTTGGAGCAACTAATAATTATATTAGGATGTCGTTTTCAAACACTCTGTAAGGAAGACTGGAGACTGCAATTCTGCATTTCCCTTTCCCTACGTGATTTCATTATCATGTAATGTGATTTTGCTAACACTTGACTATTTCCTTGATGGACAAGGACTTTCTTACTTCTCAGAATTGAGGATTTCATTCTTTACGTCTTGACGACGTGCTTCCTGTATATCACGGCTTGTCACACTCCTAGCAACATCCTGCAAAAGGAATATCAATTGACATTAGCTACCAAAATCAGGGTTATTTCACATAGAACACATTTCAGTAACATTACTCTAGCACTACAAGGTATAGCAATTAAGAATATATTTGGGAGAAATCAAGTACAGATCATTCAAGATAAATACACTCCGTACCTGAGTCCTATATCGTAGGGACTCGACAGCGTTTTTTGTGAGTAACGGGAAAGGTAAAATGCAGTTGGTATCCTTTTTTTCAACATCTTGCAACATGTGTTCAATCTCTTCGAAAACATCCTCCTCCTCTGGTGAAACCTGAAAATAGAGTATGAAAAGAAAGAGGAAATAAATAAACAAAGACACAGGGTCTACTAAGCATGTTAGCAATTTCTGACAATAATATATGTGACTGAACTGAACCATGTAAAAACGGAACTTACAAGTGATATAGATGCACCGGTTTTATTTGCCCTCCCTGTTCGTCCTATTCTGTGAATATACCCAGCAGGATTCGGAGGCATGTCAAAATTAACTACCTAAAGAAGGGTTAGAGAAAAAGATCAGTCCTGCAACCTATTACAGAAATTACAAGATTGAACTATATAACAGCAACGACTTTACCACGAACTTGTAAGAACAGACAGAAGATGTCAACTATACTCAACTTCCTCACGTAATCGAATGAATACTGAGAAATTGATTTCTTAAAACATATTCTATTTTTGTTTAGCAGATAAGCCAGAGAAAGGTCAAATATAGCTTCGCAAAAAGAATCATTGGTGAAGCTGACCACAAAAAGCTTAAAAAATCCTTATTTCCTTTTATTTTAAAGAGAGAACATTTGTTGGTTGCCCCTCGCTACATCAAACTGGGCACTAGTTCCCCGGAAGAAAAAAAATGAGCACTAGTTGCTTGGTGAATTCAAAGTTTACACTGATGCTGCCACCAGGTCCAAAGTAAATATTGGTGCACTTAAAACAAAATAATAGTCTGCCCACCAGTTATTTACATATATGTTCAACTAGCCTTAGTTGTATTTACAGCATATAAAAACCAATTAGGTAGCGCTAATCATCATGGTTAAATTGGGCAATATGGTTGAGTAGACCAAGATATACTTACTGTAAAAACGTTTTTGAAGTCAATTCCTCTGACGACTCCGAATTCAGCATCTAAAGTTTGTTGCAAATGCTTGCGTGGCCCCTTTGAATCTTTTTTGCTTTCCTTATTGGTTTGCTTCGCCTCCTTTGTTTTATTGTCATCTGTTGCTATCAGGTAATCGAATAGCCTAGCATTGAAAGCCTAAAAGAAAGAAAAAGATACTTAAATGACTTCCCATATTTCAGAATCACCTTGTAACTGCAAGCTAGCAATCTAAGCTTATCAGGAAAGTCACACAAGTCACGTATCAAAGTTTTACTGACAGCCTTCTGTATCATTTTACTTCGGGCAACATAAAAGGCTTAGCAATACATAGAAACAGATATAAACAGCAATGATCTGTTTGCACGCCATGTACCAGCACCTAAAGGTATAATCAGGTTACATCATCCTCATCATGGACAAACACCAACACTAAAACTAGCCTAGGGGGTTAAGTGGCCCGGTTTTACAAGTTTTAAGGGGTGCATATCTAGTTTTCTAGTTGCGGATGCTAAGTAGACACAATACCAAATTCAAAGGGTATATATATTTTTTATATAAAACATTTACAAGGCAGTAAGCACCCTTTATAATTTTCCCAATAGTCGACACTGTTAGAAATCCTCTGACGCGTATGGATAAAATGAAGCCTGCCTCGTAAAAAATGTTGATTAGCAATCTACTGAAACCCAAGAAAGTTAATTAGCTTAACTGGTAAACAATTGGAGGGAAGAAAACTAATACGTATCATTCATTACAAGATAAACCATGGGAACACAAGATAATACAATTTAAGATCAATTATCTACACACACACACACACACAAAAGGCAGGCTCTGGAGAAGCACTACCTCAATAATATGTAGGCGAGAATTTTGTGGCAACTCAGCATTCAACACTGCAGATCTTATCGCAAACTGTAAAAGTACAGCATATTCCTCAAATGTTAGTTAATTTATAAACAACCATATATATCTAAAATAAGAAACAGGAATAGAGAAACTAGCAATGACCAAAGTATTCTATTACGAAAGGAATGAAGTGGGGAACATGCTCCTGGAAGGAACAGTTGTTAAGAAGAATGCCATAACATCTCTCAAATGGCAATAAAAAAGATTTGACAAAACTTCATGCTGCAGATTTGACAGAACTTCTCCTTAGTGATAGATTCATATTCATCTGTTGGTGCTCACATACTCAATGTCCAAACGGTGGTAGTTCAATTATTGTCCCATTAAATATTTTTGGACTAGAATTGATCTAAATTTTCAAATTTCATTTCTGTTCAAATGCCAGATGATAATCAGTAACTCTATCAAATGAAACTATGCAAGAAAAGAGCAGCACAGATAACAAGTTACAGATCCAAATCATATCACTACGGGAAGCAAATAGCAGTACCAATTTACCTTTTCCAGGAACAATCTTAATCTGAATGCATTGTCAATTGAGTTCACAAATATTAGAACTTTCTTTTGAATAAGCTCTAACTTCAGAAGGGAAAGGATATAAAGCATCTTATCCTTAGCACTGCATGAAATCTGTGGGCAAAAGATTTGGGGTAACTTAATCTGTGGTATTGAAATAAAAACACTAAAGCTACAGAAAATCAGCACAAGAACTGTAAATAGACACAGTCATTATTTAAGAATGGTCCCAAAAAAAGGGCTATGGACAGGGAACCATACTAACTTGTATACAATACCTGCTGGAGTCAACTATGGATTTACAGTTAGAATTTTCAAGTAATATTGTACAAACAGTGAGATCAACAAGCCTATGATGTAATGTAAAAGGGAAGCAGAAGATACTTACCCAAAATTGTTGCACATTTCTAGGGACCACGTCATCCTTTGCATGACCAACCTCGGTAAGAGTTAAAACAAAAGGGTTGTGCAGAAGTAGCTTTGTTAGTTTGTCGATATCAGGGCTGCAACAAATAAATTTTGATATTAGACAAATCATACAAAACCCAAACAGAAGTAAAGGTTAACTATATCAAAACTACTTTAGTTTGCAATGTTCTATGTCACCCGCAGGGGACCACCAACTCGGCTGTTGCGTGGTTGATGGTTAAAAAGAGGAGCAAAAATATAACGAAAGATCGTGCTGCAGTTGTTGGAGAATATTAAGCATTCATAGTAGGTCCTTTTTAAGATTTAAAATGAGACAGCATTTCCAATTTTGGAACATAAGAGAATGGGAATGGAAGAATTGGTTCAGAATAGGAACTAAAACCAAGAGCATGATTTTGAGATACATTTGTTGTGTTTTACAAGAGTGTTGTGCTCACAAGTGTGTTTATTTGTGTTGGATCTGACATGTGAGTAAAAGTATATTTGTTTATTTATACCCCTTGGAAGGTTGCTAGCCCCACATGTGACTAGAAATGTACTTGTTTATTTGTCATGTTGGTCCCACATGTGAACTCACCACCAACTCCAACCTTTATAAGTAGGAAAGGAAAGATATATTAAGCTACTAGCAAAATCACATCAAGAAATGGAACACCGAAAACCATGTTAAGCAGCAACCATCCAGTAAGGGTGTGTTTGGTTTCAGTCATCAACTGGAATGGCATGGGTCGGACCCGTTCCAAGGCCTAGTTCTTGTGTTTGGTATGTAGCTGGAACAGGAACCAACTCGTTCCCACCGAGGGAATATTCGGCCCATTATCCGGAATGCGCCGATACCTCCAAATCGGAGGAATCACGCGGAACCGGTTTGGGTCTCGCTCTAACCCCTCACTCCCGAGAAATCCTATCGCCTCTCCATCTTGCGCCGCTTCTCTCTCGATCTGAAGAGGAGCTGGTGCGGCGGCCGGGCGATTGGAGGGCGATGCCTGACCTGCGGGGGCGTTCAAGGACCCGTTCCTGCGGCAGCCGCGGCCTGATCTGCAGGAGGGCGTCACCGGCGGCCTGATCTGGTGGTGTGTGTGTGGGGGGGGGGGGGGGGGGGGGCTGATCTGCTGGTACGCTGCTGCCTGGTCTGCTGGGCGGCGCATCTTCTATGTGAATTGCTTCTTCTTGAGTTAGCGATGATTTTTCTTGCTGGAGGCAGAGGAGCGGTAGCAGATCGTAGCTTTCATATATTCTTGCTTCTTCTATGTAAATGCTTCTTTTTGTTTGTAGAAATGTATTGATGCAAGAGGAATAGTCATAAGATATGTTTGATATCGTGTATCTACCATGCTTGTATGTGCATATTATCAAAATGAACTAAATTCGTTTTATTCTGTCTCACCAACCAAACGCTAAAATGTAACCATTCCATTCCATCTATTGTCATGGAACCGTTACATTCCATTCCACTTCGTTCCACAACCAAACACACCCTAAGAGAATCAGCAAGGTAACTCAGGGAACAGCTAAATATCCACAAACTGAAGTGCCAGCTCCATTCACTCGATTCAAATGCTAGTGAGATGCTTAGAGCTGTTACCAGTGCAGACTGCGGAATTAAGATGTTTTGAATAACTGCAGAAAAACGAAGCAAGAAGAACCAAATTTCACCTTGAAGTTGCAGACATCAGGATGGATTGGCAACTTCTTGGGATATGTGGGACAAGTGCCTTCAAGTCATCTTCGCAGCGATAGGATAGGAGAAGGTCAGCCTGGGAGCTAACCATTAAGAGATTAGTAACTTCTTCAAAAGGACATTTCTCAGGCATTCTGATACATCACGACAATTGTATGAAATTTTATACACAAAACTGTAATGTAACATATATTTGCCAATATAAGTATGTTAAAAATCATGACAGTAGATATTTGAAACACGCCACTCTAAAACATGGTATAGTTTAAACGGCAACACTGGGTAAAAAAAAAGGGCAACCTGGTGCATGTAGCTCCCGCTTGCGCAGGGTCCAGGGAAGGGTCCGACCACTTTGGGTCTATAGTACGCAGCCTTTCCCTACATTTCTGTAAACGGCAACACTGGGTACTGGCATAGAAAATGTTCTCAATTCTCCATTACCATAAATCAAATCCCCATATTTGCAGTGGCACATGACAGTATCATTCAGGCAGCATAGGCACTAATACTGTAAACGACTCAATTAAACAGTTTTTAACTTGAAGCTGAAAATTCAAAACCCCTGAATACTATTTTGTAAAATAATATAGATCCACAACTTCGACAGCTATGTTATGTTTTTGTATATGGGAAGAGACAACATAATTTGATATTTCAAACCCATAAGGAACTTGTTCGTTCCTTGTTGGGATAAAATCTTTCCAAGACTAAGCATAAATACTGCAACAGGCAAACAAATTGCACCTCATCAAGAATCATCATTGAAAGTGACTCTTTAATAGATGATCCCTGGACAATGCCCTTTGATATGCATGCTGCAACACAAGCTGGGGTTGTCACAAGAATATTAGGGGGCCCAGACAATGCAAGTTTCTGCAAGTAACAAGAAGCACAAGCAAGTTAGCTGGGCTAATAAATATAACCCTACAAAATTGATACTGTTTGGAGAAAATAACAGTCGAACTCAAACAAGGCAAAAATGTCTCACAATATCCTTATCTGACATGCTCGCGGTCACTTGAACAATCTTCAACTTGGATGTACACAACTCAAGGAGAGATGATGCTTCATTATAAACCTACAGCAAGAAGAAAAGAAAAAAAAAAGCAACAGTGAGGTATTTGGCAATGACTAGTCATATCATAATATTTAACATAAGTAAAAGTTTATTCGCAATGCACTAGTAGATTGTAATATGAATCACTGAAGTAATTAGCAGGTCTAACATTCAACTCGCAACTCTCACTACATGCAGCATCAAATAGAAGAACAATTCATATTATCGTGCATGAATCAGGACGTAATATTAACTAGAGATAAATCAATAAGCGACTCTACAGCAGCTGCCTATACACATACAAAATATCCTGCGAAGAAACAGAAGTCAGATACCTGCTGGCATAACTCGCGAGTTGGCACCAGGATTAAGGCATTTGGTGCAGATTTCCGAATACGCCCATCTTTGCACAACTTCAACAGCTCTTGCAGCAGCGGGAGAAGGTAGGCAAAGGTCTTTCCAGAACCAGTCTTGGCCTTAGCGACCACATCCTTCCCTTCCTGGAATCGCAACATTAGGCCGTCATTCAGTACCACGAACTACGGGAAATCAAACAGTTGCATTTTGAACTAAATGGCTACCACAATCATGAGTAGAGCTTCACTAAACCCAACTCTAATTCAGTCCGGCTTGCATTGACAAGTGTCAGAAGGCTGCTGCGCCTAACCCAAAAGATTCACCGGAGAAAGCAAGCAGGCTGGCTATCATAATAGTACTGTAATTGGCTGATTTATCAGGCTAAACAGGCTAAAACTTGTTCCAATGAGAGCTTACTAAATTTTAATCAGTTGTTGACTAAACGCCACCAGAACGAGCGAGACTGAAAGCTAGAAAGGCAGAAATAGCGCACCAGGATGAGCGGGATGGCCTCTCGCTGGATCGGGGTGGTCTTGGTCAAGCCCTTCTTCCTCAGGGCCCTCTTGAGCTGCTCGTCCAGCCCCAGCTCATCAAACGTCACCTCCCTCTCCTCCTCCTCTGCCGCCGCCGCCTCCTCCTCCTTCCCCTCCTCCACGCCGCCACTCGCAGCGTCCGCGCTCCGCCCGTCCTCCACCTCGCTTCCGGCGCCCACTGCTCCCTGCGCAGCCGCCTCCTCCTCCGCGTTCGGGGCCGGTGCGTCCTCGTGCGGCGCCGCGGCCGCCGCCTCTACATGCTCCTCCCCCCGGAGCGAGCCGCGCTGCTTCTGCTTCTTCGCCATGGGTTTCTTCCGGGGGAACGAACGGCTGCCGCTAGGGTTTAAGGGAGGCTTTCTTTTTGTTGGAAGCTATGAGGAAAATGGATGGCCCGCGAAAATATTGGGCCGCATGGGCCGCCGGCAACGAATGTGACCTGCGGACCGTGGCCCTCAAGTTTGCGAACTGGCGCTATCTAAGCCGTCCGATATAGATCGACGGCCGAAATTGCTCTTCGCAAAAGAGAAAGATGGACCCGAAAAAAAAGAGACCGCTCACTGTTGTGCAGTTGCAGGCAACTCCACTCCCCTCTCCCCTTCCAGCCGCCGTCGCGATGGCCGAGACGGTGGACTTCGCGAGCGGCGACGGGGAGGCCTGGCGTGCGGCGCTGGGCGCGTACGACCGCCGGCTCGCGGCGCTGGACAAGCCCGACCTCCTGGACGCCGACTCCTTCTACCGCCACGACCTCCCCCTCCTGCTGCACGGCCGCGACCCGGACCCCTACCTCGCCAAGCCCGAGCTGGTGCAGCTCATGCAGTGGAAGCTCTCGCGCGGCAAGTGGAGGTCAGGGCCTCTTCCTGCTCCTAGTCCATTTTTCCCTGTCGGTTGCATAGCACAGCTGCATTTCAAGTTTTCCCCTTGCTAGGGAGGGCGTGGTGCCTCCTGCTGAAAGTCTCTCAGATGACAATATTGAGTATTGGTTTAGCATCCAAAGTGAAATGTGGGCATAGAAATAAACAGTTCAGGTTTAAAGAAATATGCGCTCAGCTGATAAGAAATCACAGTTCATTGGGTTCTTCCTGGTTCCAGCTAAGCCCCACAAACAACCAGAGCTAGTAACAAGTCAGTTGTCCTACGAATTACGTTAAAGGTGTTTCTTTCTCTGTTTCTCAGTTTAGAAAGACTTTAGAACAGGATTTTGACAGTTTGAATACAGCATTTTATTCTGATTCAACCTGACAAGGTAAAAGGGGATGGGAGATAGTTTGATATCTGAAGTCCCTAATGTATCATGTGCAGAAACAGAAAAGTAATGCTGGGCTATGGTAAACGTGCATTTTAACAAGAATGACAAATTCAAAACTAGTACATGAAAGGACTGTGTATATCTGCACGCAACTGTGGTTTGTTGATGTCTTCAAAATTGACAACAAGGACAAGCCTGAAGCAACAGCACATATTTTCTGCACAAGATAATGTACTTAATAAAGCTCACAGATGCTAGGAATGTGATTGGTTGGAGTATTATTACCATGATGCTAGATTGCTAGTAATATCTTAATTGTTTGGTTTATTATTTTGATCCATGTAGGCAGTGTGCTAGTATCGTGCTTGCTGGCCAACAATATCCAATCTTCACTCTGCATTTGTTGCTAGGCCGAGGCTGATGGATTTCGTCAAAAGCTTGGATGACAAAGTTGTAGAGTCAGCGTCACGCAAGGCATTTGCAGCGCTGCCCGACCTCAGCAAGGCCATCACCGAGCTCACTGTGCTCAAGGGTGTTGGCCCTGCCACTGCATCCGCGGTGCTCGCTGCCTATGCACCCGATGTTGCGCCCTTCATGTCAGACGAAGTGAGCTTGTTCAAATGTTCTTTTTTCCTCAATGTATCTGCCTTTCTAGGCGATATGGTTGCACCTTTTGTGTTTTAAGCTTTAGTGATATGTGTTCAGGCAATGGTCGCAGCCTTGGGCAATGTAAAGGAATACACTCTGAAGCAGTACCTTGCGTTTGCGGAGAAGTTGCAGGCTAAAGCAGAGGTATAATGTTGCCTTGCATTTGATATATCTGCGAAAATGTTGCAACGATAGCATCATTTGCTTGATTGTGTTGGTTGAACTGTTCTGCAGAATGTGGCCTTGAGTTGAATCAGGTAGCTGCAAGCGTATGATGTATTATTGTTGTGTGTTGCAAGCGATCATCAATTGATTTCGGCCATAGGTTAAAAGTTCTAATTCACCAGTCCAAAATGAAAACTTTCAGTAAATGCAGTTAATCTATGCTGCCAAATATGTTTGATCTTTCTCTCCATCTAGACAAGCTAAAACTACATTAAAAATAGCTGATTGTCACAATGTGCTCTGTTTTATGAGTTAATCTTAGCTAGTAGCAGTTTGGAGTTGAACATACAAATGTATATTTGTGTTATTATACTGCTTTAGGAGAAGTTCCATTTTAGCAATGTAAAAGAGCACTAGTTTGTAATTCGACGACCCTTTCCCAAATAGTAACACAAAATGCATTAAAAAATATTGGGCTTATTATTTCTTTTCCATGAGATGCATATCCAGATCACATCTCAAATTTTTAGTTGCATATATATCTGTCCAGAACTAGGCTCCATATGACACAATAGGGCAATAGGTTAATTAATACTCCCTCCGCAACAAAATATAAGACGTTTTTTATGCCCTATGCAAAACCAAAAAATGTCTTACATTTTAGTACAAGAGGGAGTAATTACTAAGATGATACAAAGCATGTTATACTCGCAGGTTGTGGATTCGTTATGTTTTGCTAATTTCCTCGACATAGTTCCTAATTTGTTACCTTGTGCTAATTTCAACATTATACCTTGTGATTTCAAAATATTACTTGTAGAACTTGAAAATCCTTTGGCTGACAACTTGTGTTCCTCTTCAAGGAGTTGAGCGTAGGAGGAGAAAGCTTGACACCTTCGGATGTTGAGAGAGCTTTGTGGAGCTCGGCAATCGCCTCCAAGCCACCGAAGGCACCAGCAGGTGGGAAGAGAAAACGATGACGTGTGTGCCGCCGCACGGTTGCGCTAGAGCTAGAATGGTCTGCTGGTGATAGGCCTTAGATCGATCTTTGTAGAATGTATGTCATGTACTTGATGCCTTTGGATCAGCAAACATATTTGTGAATGGGGAATGGCGCACCTCCTGAGCTTGGCATTTGGCTATCAGATGATGACCTGGTGTTTCCGTCAAAGGACTGACCGCCTGTAAAATTGTCATGAAATTCATAGACCAATTCCAGTTAGCCCTCTACTACTTGGAACTTTGAACTGAAATGTAAAAAACCTCCGTCTATGATGTAAAATATGCGGTATGGCCTAGCCTTTTTTTCTTTTTCTTTTCTACACTGAGGGTACACATCGGGTTCTACAAAACCCTGTCCTTGAAAACTGGAGTAAAACGAAGCGTCGTGATCATTCCCCATGAACTCGAGCTGTAGGTGGTGTTCGGTTCTCTAGTTCTAGGACTTTTTCTAGTCCCTAAAAAGCCCCTCCTTGTTTGTTTTCAAAGACTAAAAAGTCCCTAGTCCCTTCCTAGAGGTTATTAAATGATCATGTTGACTCTAGTATATAAAAAAATAACAATCAAACAACACCATGGGGTGGCGGGCCAATGGGTGCATGGAGGGGCATTGTTGGAAAAGTCACAAAAAGTCTCAAAAAGACTCTCCTTGAAAGTCTTCTTCATTTAGTCCCAAATGACTAGTTTAGTCCCTAAAAGTCCCCCCCCCCCCCCCCCGTTTGGTAAAAAGTCTCTAAGGCTAGTCATAGTGGGAGTAACTTAGGTAGTAACATAGCGCACCTCGAGAATTTTTTGCTTATGTGGCAAGTAGTTAATGAGAAATAGTAACATAATATGTTACTGTAACATAGCGCTTTCCAAGACAACATGAGTCTACAAGCTATTAAATGAGGCCACATATGACACTAGTACTATGTTATTTTGCACTATGAAAATAGTAACTTAGACTAGTGTCATGCATATGACACTACTCCCCACTATGACCAGCTTAAGGACTTTTTCTAGTCCCTACACAAAAAAGTCCCTGTAAACAAACATCTTGTAGTGTCAGTGGCGCCCGTTCAGGTCCCAAAGCATTTCAGTTATGACGCTGACATCGCAAGCGACGCATAGATAAATGCACCAAGCGTTAACTCATCTAGCCACCCAGGTAACCAAAGCAGCTCTAGAATCTCATAGCATGCTTGGATACGTTTTAGTCCCATGACTAAAAGTAGTGGAACTAAAACTTGCTAGTTTCACCCATGCTTGGATCCAAATACTAAAGAGACTAAAATCTAGTTATTGAGCATTTATTATCCTCCAAACCCTCCAATCCAGAACTAAGGAGAGGAATTAAATGAGGAGAGAGAGAGCTAATACATATTTTAGTAGGTTTCCCATGACTAAAAGATTTTAGCCTCAAGACTAGTCCTAGCCTCTCTTTAGTCTGGGGTGCTTGGAACTTTAGCCTCTAAAAGAGACTATTTTTAGTCAGACTAAAAATAGTCCCTTGTATCCAAGCACCCTCTCAATCCTCCCAACCTGAACTACTCCAGGTTCATCTCTGGAGTCTTGGCCATGGCAGCCGTGGACTGGTCCTCTCTCCCGAGCGACCTCGTCCGCCGCGTCGCCGACTGCTTCCTCGCCGCCAACGACGTGGACTACTACATGGACCTCCGCGCCGTCTGCGGCAGCTGGCGCTCCGCCACCGACGACCCCAATGACAGCCCGGACGACCCTCGCTTCCGGCCCCGGCAGTGGGTCGTGCTCGACGACGACGTCTTCCGGAGAGAGGACACGCGCCTCCTGGTGAACACCCACACCGGCCGCTTCCTCCGCAAGGAGCTCCCTCTGCTCGCCGGCCACCGCTACGTCGCCACCACTGCCGGTGGATTCTTCGTGCTGGCGGACTACGATGACTATTACGCCGCTCGCGTCCTCAACCCTTTCACAGGCCACATGATCCATTTCAGGGCAACCGTGCCCTCCGACATGGTGGATGCTGCTGCTGTCATCGGGTCGCCCCCCACCATCATCTTGCTCTGCGGCTCGGATCGTAAGTGGTACATGGCTAGCCCCGACAGTAGAAGTTTTGCTGTGTACCAAGAGGAGGACGCCTAGCCGCTGATCCGGCTGGCTGTCGCCGGTGGCATGTATGCCGACGGCGAGCAGAGACCGGTGCCGCCGCTGCCAGCTGCCGTGGCCGACAAGATCTTTGATCTGATGAGGCTGTTCTCCGTTGATCCATCCGAGATGTTCTGGTCTGATGTTATTGAGCATGTTGCCGACGATGCTCATGCTCTTGAGATTGGGCATGCAAACAACAACCGCTGCTACCTGGTACAATCCCTGGGAGAAGTGTTCATCGTCTTCAAGCTGCAGCATGGCATGCAGGTTTTCAGGATGGACGACTCTAACCGGGGTGTACTCGAGCCTGTGAAGAGCATCGGTCACCACGCCATCTTCGTCGGCTGCTGCAGGTGCCTGGCTGTTGATGCCGATAAGTTCCCATCTGTTGAGGCCAATTGCATCTACCACCTAGTAGGTATGAATCTATAAGGTGATTTCTACTTCCATGACGTCTACAAGTTTGACCTCAAGGACGGGACAGAAGAGATGGTCTCTGAAGCCATAAGTTGGTCAGATCCCATCACACGGAGGGATGCTGACTCTCCTTTCACAGCCGTTCAGCTCCTCTCCAGCTACACCATCAACGTCCGGGGTTCTGAACTTGTGATTCCGGAAACGTGTCGAGTAGATATTGATCAGTTAGTGGAGGAGTTCTTCTCAACTGAGGATAAGGAATTCTTCGCAATGTTTCCTCTGCAGTTAGGTTAATTTCCCTATCCCATGTTCAGGCAAGAAGCAAAGTTAAGTTTAGTAACAGAATATCTAATGCTTGTAATGCTTTCTGGTACCTGCGTCCGTGTGTTCTTCCCTAACTCCCACTTATTAGCAATGAAATATGTTGGTTCAAATCTGCTTCCACTTCTTGATTTGGCATTGCAATTCAATGGACAGACCCAGTGCATAGAAGCTCCCACACAAGGTGGGGTCTGGGGAGGGATTATAGGAACCTAGTCTTACCCCTGCAAAGTGCAATGCAGAGAGGCTGGTTCGAACCCAGGACCTCTTGGCACAAGTGGGGAGGACTTCACCACTGCGCCAGGCCTGCCCTCTGGCATTGCAATTCAATCACTCAGCATAATATTAAGATGACAGTGTCCTTGACAATGGCTTCGTGCCCACCAACGACGACTCTTAATCAGCTGAAATGCCCTATCTTTTTGCACTCCATTCTGCACAAATAAGATTTCAAGCGTATGTGTAATTTTTGCATATTGGAAACAATAGTTCAAATTTGTACATCATAGTGGTGAAAAGATAGCTCTAGCTTGATACAACCAGCAGAAATCGTTGGCAATCTAAAAATCTCTATGTAGTCAACAATCCAATCTATATAGATTATGACTATGTTCACTTATCTTGTTCCAAATTGCTATTAGTATTTAATCCATGATGTTACAATTAAATCCCAGGCATTATGAGTGATTCCAATTATTAGTTTTTATATTTAATTTACTTCAGATGCAAGGACAAAGCTCTGCGTTAGAAGCATAAGATCGATTCAGAAATTAAAATCTGGAACAGCTAAGTGTTTAATTTTGTTGAGATGCCTGTATATATATTGGTACCTAAGTCTCAGCAACAATGTTCAATTTTAAGCATATCAAGAAACAACCCGTTTATACTTCTATTAGGAAATACACAGCATATACAAGCATCACATTTCTCAATTTTAAGTTATTATATGCTTATTAGAATGGAGAATATATTGCCTCACACCAAATATTCTGGCACTCCATATTCCATCCATCTCCATGCATGAGAGTTGAGACCATACAGGATAAAGCACAAGCACCAGTTCATGAAAGTGCACATAAGCATAGCTGCATATTGCAGAGCATGGCATGCATTTAACTAGATAAGCTCAAAAGGTTTAGTGTGCAGCTGATTAAAGATCAATACAACAACAACAAAGCCTTTAGTCCCAAACAAATTGGGGTAGGCTAGAGGTGAAACCCATAAGATCTCGCGACCAACTCATGGCTCTGCCACATGGATAGCAAGCTTCCACGCACCCCTGTCCATAGCTAGTTCTTTGGTGATACTCCAATCCTTCAGGTCTCTCTTAAAGATCAATACAGCAGTACTAAATTAAAATGTTATGGAAATGAGGGGGCTCAACTTGATTAAATGTTAATACCAGCACCAACATGTAATAGACATATTTACTTCCACAAAAGCAACTGCTGAGTAAAAAAAATTGTGAGTTTACATGGTTTACACATTTCAATAAAAAAATCATATCACAAGTAATATATCGTCAAATAATAGTTAGGATATAAGAAGGCATCAACTCTTCAATCACAGTGAACATACACATTCTGTACCAACTACCAAGATCAGACTTTTAAGTGGGTTTAGATATATTAGTACAATAAATCAGTAACTACTCTCAGTATCTCAGAGATAAGCATGAAGAGTGAAACAGAAAGTTCAAAATGTAATGTTACACTACTAACTCTCTACTACATAACTGATGGAGTGATGAGTTTTGTTACTTGTGTAGTTGGCAACTGTTGCATTTATCCCTGGCATCTTCAATCTCAGCTCAAGCTTGTTTGGATCAATCTTCCAGTTGCAACAAGCTAGGTCAGGCATGACCTAGCTCAGACAGGCTGGACTCACTTCCAGCCATAGTAGTATTGTATATTGGTGTTATTTTCTTTTGCACTGGCACTGAAAGGCCCCAATATCATTAGCCCCTGAAAGCTTTTCAAAACTGAAGTACATACTGGCAGATGGACTTCAGATAGGAACGGAGTGTCACTTGGCTCAAGTATCAATATCAGGTGTGAGTAGAAATACTGCAAACCTGCTCCATTTTCAGCAAGACCAATATTTCCTTATTGGTTGCTTCATAAACCAATCACTCCCACAAACAATTCAATCAAGTGAAGGTGCACTGGTTCATTGCCCACTTATGATCCTAGTTTAACTCAACTCGGGAATTCTTCATCATCGACAGAATCCGAAAGGTCAGCATGTTCTCTAGACTGACCCTGAACAGTCTGCCTCCCCCGACTCCGCTTTTGCCCTTTCCTTCTCTTTGACTTAGGCTTCTCTTCGAGATCCTTCACCCCACGCCTCTTATACATTTTAAAGCTTACATGCCTCTCCTCCGCCATCAACCTCACCTTCTCAGTGATTTCAGCAGCAATCTGTCTGTTGTACAGTTTTTTCAGTCCCTTCATTAGCTTTGCAAACGTGTCTGGCTGCGGCATCAGCCCAGCCTCGAGCATGTCCAAGCAATACGAGCAGGCCTCCTTGACATGTTTCTTCGCATACAGTGCATGGATCCAGATTGTCCATGCACTCACATTTAGTTCACAGCCTCTGCTGGCAATGCAACCCCAAACATCCTTTGCGAGCTCAAGTTTCTCATCTCTGACTAACGCATTGAGGAGGTCCTTCAGCACTCCGTACTGTGGTGCAACAAATAGCCCCCTCCTGACCATGTCCTTGAAATAATTGCACGCGTCGACCAGCGATCCCTGGCCAACAAGCCCATTCACCATGATTGCGAAGGTGTCGACCCCAGGACTAAGCCCGCTATTCTCCATCTCGTTCCACAATGCCATGGCTTGTTTCGTCTCTCCGAGCTTACAGGACAACCGAATCACCACATTGTAGATACTGAGGTCTGGGGGGCACCTGCACTCCCTCATCCTCTCCATCAGCTCCAAGCACTCCTCCAGCTGCTCCTTCTTCTCATGCGCCACAAAGAACCCAAGGTACACTCCGGGATCCACCCGCAGCCCGTCCCTCGACATGGAGTCCAAGAACTCATACCCCTGGGATAACCTGCCGGCCTTGCAAAACGCACTAACCAGAGCGCCGTAGGTGACAGAATCCGGCGTGCATCCCTTCCTCCGCATTTCAACAAACACCCGCATTACCTCATCGACCCTCCCCTTGGACCCAAGCCCCTGCATGAGGGTGGTGTAGGACACCGCATTGGGAGGGCAATCCCGCCGCTCCATCTCCCTTGTGAGCTCGAACGCGTCCTCGAACCTGCCGTCCGCGACGAATCCCGCGAGCAGGGTGTTGAAGACGACGACGTCCGGGGCGACCCCGGCGGCCTTCATGCGGGCGAGCACGTGCTTGGCCTCGTCGAGCTTGCCCAGGCGGCACCAGCCGTAGAGCAGGGCAGTGTAGTGGCGGAGCTCGAGCGGGAGCCGGGGCTGGAGCTCCTCGACGAGCCGCTCGGCGGCGGCAACGTGGCCGGCCTTGGAGAGCGACTCGAGGAGGGAGAGGAAGAGGGAGGGGTGGTCGTGGGCGGGGCGGGAGTAGAGGAGCGAGAGCGCGAAGGGGAGGATGCGCGGCGGCGGGAGGCGGCGGAGGACGGGCGATAGGATGGAGGCCGAGAGGAGGTGGGAGGGGAGCGGCGCGAGGAGGGAGGGGCAGGGCGCGGCGGAGGCGCGGGAGAAGCACTTGGCGAGGAGCGCGAGGGAGGAGGGGAGCGGCGCGGAGGGCAGCGACGGGGAGCACCAGTGGAAGTAGCCGAGCGCGAGGGAGGAGGCGGCGCCGCAGCGGCGGAGGACGGCGTCGAGGAGGCGCGGGGAGGACGGGTCGAGCCCCGACGCGGAGAGCGCGGAGGCCAGCCTCTGCGGGTCGGCGCCGTGGCGGCGGAGCAGGCGGTGCGCGAGCTCCGCGGAGGAGGCGAGGCTGTGGTCCGGGGCGGCGTCGGTGGAGAGGCGGCGGCGGAGGAGGGTGGCCGGGAGGAGGCGCTGCATCCTCGCGGTGGTGGGACGACTAGCGGGGGTTCTGCTGATCTGTTCTGTGTGTCATACGAACAATTGCATGTCAGTCAAGAACTCAAGATACTTGTGACGGACACCACAACGATTGCATTTCGTCATGAACTGATGAGTGATGATCAGTGGGTCGCCTTCCAGACTGAACCAATAGTATTTTCTGCATTACAGTTCTCTAAAAGATGTTTCGTTGCTGCATAGCAACTCAGTTGTGGTATATACAAATTCTCCTTACTCAGTATATACTCCTTCGGTTCACAAATACTGTAAGGCCTCCTTTGGTTCACAGGATAAGAATGTTATAGGAATAGAAAAATCATAGGAAGTGAGATGACATGTATCTCAATTCCTATAGAGAAAGAGATGTCATTTGATGCATAGGATAGGAATTTTTCCATTGAGTCTTAGCTAATGTTTTTTTTCTCCAAAATGTAAAGGATTGATTCCTATCCTACATATGAATAGGAATTCATTCCTACAAACCAAAGGGCTTCAAAGAAAAATTTCCTATGCAATATCCTATAAAAATCCTATAAGATTCCTACAAACCAAAGGAGGCCAAGATGTTCTATAACATTTTTCTGAATCGAATGCATATGGACATATGTTAATGTGTTTGTTCGCTCATTTCAGTTTATATGTCGTTCATATTGAAATATTCAAAACATCTTATATTCATGAAGTCAGAGGGAGTACAATTTTACAACGTGCTGAACCGCTCGATGAAATAATAAACACCCTGCTATGTACCAACAACTTTTATTTTCAATCAGTTGTTCAGTTTCCACCCAATTAGACACCAACCATCAGGTGTACGGCACTGGGATGCATATTCCTCAGGTGGCAACAAAAAATGTTGGCTCCTTAACCAGTTTATGGTCAAGTCACTAGCTATAGAAACATATCTTTTGTATCTTTGTCGACAATATCCTACTTCTACATCAGGGACGTGTGCTCCCACCAACAAACTCACGTATAAAATTGCGCTACAGGACCGCAAGTCCGCAAGAGCCAGAGAAATTTTTTGTTTGTCATCCACCTGATGGCATGGCCTGCTGATTGCGTGCAGGGCTGTAACAACTGGCGCAAGTCTTCACTGGAAGCTCCAATAGACAAACGCATCAACTTGAATTATTTTTCCTCTCCAGTTTTATTGCCTCGTATGATTTGACAACCTCCTTGAACTCTTCTTCAGCAGTCTCTGCACATAATAAAGCTGATATTCACTTTGTTTGTGGTCTATTTTTTTTGTCTTTGTTTTTTTTTTGTTTCTTGTTGCTGCATTATGTATTTGTGGGAGCTTAGATGTGACATCCTCTTAAAACATCTAGATGTGAATTAGTCAAACTGAAAATGTAAATGGTATTAGTAACTACTAAAACCACAAACAATTGCGTATGAAGAAACATGCTGTCCGTGAAGACCACAAACCTCTATTATCTTGATTTTGATCAGGGTGGACCTCCATTGCTTTTGTTCTAAAAGCACTCTGCATATGATGCCCCAAAGTCAGAAAACAAAACAACCTTGGTCAGGCCTGACACACATACCAAAAAATACTAACATTTCACACTGACAACAATCCTAACATTTTGATGTGTGGAGGTCTAGAGCAACGAATGTGTCCTTCCGATTTTTCCAGCCTACTAACTAGTAATACAAGATGCTTTCAATTCTTGATTTTGTGAAAGAACCATTTTTTATCAAAACATTCGCCAATGTAACCACCAATATTTCCAAATACTTCTCAACCCAACAAAATACTTAAGGATATACCACTTCTTAAGAATTTCTAGTAGAAGAGATACAAAGAAATGCGAGGAGAAAACAGAATTGGCACACAAATGCTTATCCTCATTCAGAAAAATGGTGAAAAATACTTATCCACGTGGTTTTTAAGTCATCCTACTATCAGCTCTCCTCAGAAACCACCTTAATACATTGATATGTGACTGCAAAGCACTTAAAACATTAACTGATTGCTTGCTTCACCCAAAGGAATAGCAATCGAAAAATTGGAGAGATAATTTGGGTTTTCATCGAAGGTTGCTTATCTCGAGTTCTTCAAACATCAAAGTTCTTAAAGTGAATCCAATGGAAACCCCTTGTTGTCTAATGAAAATTAATTTGGCATGACAGTTTCCTTAAGGGTCTTAAGGTTAGCTTAGATATTTAATCAGCGATGCATGATCAACATAAAAAGATCAACCCCGACTTAATATAGAAGACGATCATGTTAGGTGGGACAAGTTCAAAGTAAACTGAACAGAGGGCTGGAGGGACAATAGGATGACAGGATTGCAATACCTTTACTTCTGCATCTGTGTATGGAGTCCCTCGTGATCTATAAAGAAATAACATGGCTTGTCACAAAAAGAAGTATAACTCTGGATAACATCATCATGTTCATAATTATAATTAATAAATAACAAGTTTGGTGTTATAGATGCTTTTCAAAGTACTTCAGTTAATATTTTCTTAAGATTGTAACAAACTGGGAACCTCTTTGTTTGAGCAACAAGATAAATATTTTACACAGCACAGCACAGCAATGCAATAATGATCCTGACACCTGATGTCGGACGGCTGCAAATTGCTTCGTGATGTACCCTGTCAACTTGCTACTACCAAAGGTTCATTAAGGTATGCGGTCCGTGACTCGTAAAAATTGGCATTACTGAAGCAAATTATGAGAGCTTATTTTCTTAAAACAAGTGATCATAGGAGTCAATTCCAAAAAGATCATAGTGATGAAACAAAATGAGAGAAGTGCATATTTCAACCCCGAACTTTTGCCCTAGTCTAATTTACAACCCTGAACTCGAATACCATCTAAATTACAACCCCCAACTCTTAAAACCGGTCATAATTCAACCCTTCTCTCCCTGTTGACCGGTTTTGACCTAGTTGACCGGATTTTGACCCGTTGACTAGTCAACAGTAAATTTAAAAAAATATAAAAATCACAAACAATTTATTTTTTTCACAAGGTGAACAGTAAATTTTAAAAAGTAAAAAAATTCAAAAAATAATTTTGATTTTTTCTCCTTCTGAACAGTAAATTCAAAAAACAAGAAAAAAAAAAAAGAATATTTTTTCCATGGAAGATGTATCAATGTGTGAGGTCCGTGCCAATTTTCATCGTGTTCGGACATCTAAGTAGCTCTCAGCCAAAAAAACAAAATCAGCCCGAACAGTCACGACAGTTAACTGTTTCACAGACTCCACATTTGTCTTTTTTTTGAGAGCTACTCAAATGTCCAAACAAGCTAAAAAATTGTAACTTAAAAAAAATACTATTCACCATGTGAAAAAAATAAGAAATAGATTTTTTTTTTAATTTACTGTTCACCTAGTCAACGGGTCAAAACCGGTCAACTTGGTCAAAACCGGTCAAGAGGTAGTGAAGGGTTGAATCCTGACCGGTTTTGAGAGTTGGGGGTTGTAATTTAGACGGTATTGAAGTTCGGGGTTGTAAATTAGACTAGGGCAAGAGTTCAGGGTTGAAATATGTACTTCTCTCAAACAAAATAATTGATCATCTAACTGACGTATAAGCCAGAACATAGCACACATAACTAAGGAAGTCAAGTCAATGGATGTTCATATGAAATGCTCTATAGAACTTGCAAATCTACCAAATGCATCATCTCCCTTTACAGTCTGAGGCTCTTATTCAAGTGCACAACGAGTCAACTGATCACTAATAAACACGCATTCCACTTTTAATCCTGTGTAAGGCTACAAAATAAGTCTCTCGCAAAGGTATGACCATGAAGAACCGGCAACCATGCCATAAGCAGATTGAAAGATGAACAGAAATATACAGTTAGAGGTTTAAATAGGCATGGAAATACCTATCAAGACCAAGAACGGTGTAATGATGCGACATAGGATAACCCCTAGGCCCTGCCGGAGTATATGTCCGTTTATTTTTCTTTTCCGAGTTAGGCGTATCTGTCTGCCAATACCAGTCATCCCGCGGGATGTAATTATATCCACCTGGGGGGCCATTCTCCTTCCAACTTTCATAACTATTCCTGAATTTGTTCCTCTCTCGGTTGAAAACACTTTGCATGTGCCTTATTCTTTGCTGGCCAAAATAACAAAAAATCAGCATACTGAAGGAGTAAACGGAGAAAGTAACTCTTAGGGCAATGTTCGAGAAACTAAAATTTGGGGTTAGGACAAGAAGTTACTAATTTAGCACAACGCAATTTCTCATGGATTCACATTACATTTACCGCAGGCAATGTTCTGAGGCAACACACACACACACACACACACACACACACACACATATATATATAGCGAGCATAATTTCAAAAATTCTAAGTTCTAAAAAGGTAAATAGTGTAAACAGTTCAATGAACTCACAACTCTTTCCTGTTCATCCTCAAATTCCTGCTGCATACGTTGATAATATCGTCTCCTAGCATCGTCACTAAAAGTTCCACCGGTGGATCTTTTACTTGTCTTCCTCCAGGATGATGTTGTCTGCACCTTATTCAGCTTTTGATGGAAGAGCAGCAGGAAAAAGGAGCATATAAATAAACACTTAGAAGTCAAAAGGCAACGAAAACTGAGCGTATAACTGAGTACAGGATGATAAATTCGTCATCCCCTATTGGTTCTCCCTATGTCTTCAAAGTATAGTTCACATTGGACTAATAACTGAACCAATGTAATTCTGGCAATACAAAAGTGAGTTTAGAGAGAGCATGGCAGTTTTCTTCCTGTGGAAACCGCTAGATGGTCTATCTTAGTACTAGCATAAGCCAAAGACAATGACGAGAGGCTAGCCTTGGCAAAATCTTAAACACCAAACAGTACTAAATTTTAGAGAGCAAGATAATGATTCTCATCAGACCATTACATCGACCTAATGATCCTTCTGCTATTTCCCATAAAAAACAACGAACTATAAAACATAGTATTGCTGAAGCCTCTAGACATAAAACATAAATTTGGGGTAAACAAGCTAACAACCGCCAATCATGATGATCTAAAATGCCGTTTCCGACAGTTTAGAAGGGGCAAATCGAAGAAGAAATTGACACTGACTTAGAAAGGTACCTGAGTGTAGAACCAATCAACACTTTTACGAACATGACCAACCTGTCACAGAGGAAAATACAAATAAAAATGTCGATCAAATGAAATGTAGCAGAAGATACTAAAATACCTTTTATCTTCAAGCAAGTTGAATATCACAAAGATAACAAAGAGGCCAAGCAATTGCCAGTAACCTCGTATTACTGACAGGTCGTAGCAACACACCTCGAACGCAAGACAGGGAGTGTGGCAGTGCAGTCCTAAGCATAGCATCTACCCTTTTGCAGTGCTCGTGTAATCTCAAGAGGAGGGCCTCGCTTTGGATCAACAGAGCGAGCAGTGTGGGGTGGTTCAAGAGCATTACTAACAGGATTCAAGTCAAGTGCCATGTATTTCAAACCACAGGAGGTTGTAAATAGCATAAGAAACGCTCAATCCTTCAGAATAGCAGCGGTGCTTTCCGCAACAGAGTTGATGCGGAATTGTGAATGGTACAGCAGATTGCAGTTAAGCCAGAACTAAATGGAGCAAATCGTCGTGGAAGCCGTAATACTAAACGAGCAAGCGAGGCCGATGATCACGCACACCGCGATTATTACAAGCCAGAACTAAATGTACCAAGCTAGAACAACGTAACAGGGAAAGCACTCAGGACGGAGAGAAAGGCGGGGTTGCTCACCGCGAGGGTCGCGGTGGCGGCGCCGACGAGGCCGAAGACGAGCAGCCCCCAGGCCTTGGAGGGCCGCTCCTCCTGACCCGTCCCAGCGCCCTCGGATTTCCCCTCCTGCGACTGCGAGGAGGACATCTCCTCCTCCGCGGATTCCTATCTCCCGATTCGAGCTCGACGCCGGGGGGCGCGGGAGGCCAGGCTCATGCTTTCCCGGATCAAACCCCTCCGCCGCTTCGGTTAGCCTCTCCGCCGGGTTCTGCCGTGCTGCGGCGACCGGCGACCGGCGACCTCGGGGCGGGGTGGGGGGAGGACGATTCGGAGTTGGATTGGTGGGCGGTGCGGGGAGACGGCCGGTGAGGGGGGGAGGAGGAGACGGGTCGCGGGGCCGCAGCCGAGTGATGGCGTGGCGACGCGCTGGATGAGTGGAATCTCGTTGCTTCCGGCTTTCGGCACACGGGTTCGGTCGGTCGGTCGATGCTGTGTTCCGCACGGAAAGCGGGATTTCTCCGTCCGTTGGATTTTGGTGGAGCATTTCTCGTCCGTCCGTTGGATGCGCGCGGCTTTGGATTGATAGATAGACTGGGGCTTGGTTCCTGAAACTATGCGTGGATTAACATGGATTTCGACCTGGATATCTGACCCCGATCGTCGAGTAAATGGTTATAGGTTCATAACCACGTTGATCCAATTTGACCCACTTATCCAATCAACTTTATCCAGATTCAGACGGACACTCGTTCACAATGCACGGTTGTATTTTTTATGAAACTTTATATATGGATTTTTTTATGTAGAAAAAGGTACTCCCTCTGTTCCTACATATAAAGATGTTTTAGATTTCTCATATTTGTAGTATGCTCTAGAAATGAAGGGAGTATGTATCATATTCGATATAGGGAATACCCTAGGGTGGCCCGATCTTCACGAACTAGATGATCTACTGCCCTGGCACA
>NC_057803.1:566677832-566688397 GCF_018294505.1 Triticum aestivum
AGTCAGGACATACCGGCGTGGCTCTTTAGATTTCCATACTTAAGCCGATGAGACCAAATAATCAAACCGTCGATGATAGCTCTAATAGAAACAAAAACATCAATGTCAAGCCCTTGGAAAACTTTCTTGTTTCTTGCGTCTCAAATATTTCAAAGGATAAGAAGTAGCATGGAAGGGCGAACCAAAGTGGGCAGGAGTGCGGGCAGAGTTGTGCTGAAGAGATATCCAATAGGCGTGGCCATAGGGCGGGTGCTTGTTGCCCCCCAAATCCATCGAGTTGTTGGGCAAAAGAAAAAAGATGCTCACACTCTTCAACCAAGTGGTTACATCTTGAACAAGCTTCGGTGTCCAGAATGTTTTGTCAATTATCCACAAAGTATGATCTTGATTTGTGACATTTGACATTGTAATACCCTGTTGCAGCCATGGAGCAAAAAATAGATGCAATCGATAAGCGAGGCTTCAACAAGTTGATCCCCAAAGTGCCTTCGGTTGCTGCTTAGGGTAGTGCTGACTTTTGTTCGTCTTGAACCTTTTGTTGCTGATTAGGGTAGTGGTGACTTTTGTTCATCTTGAGCTTGCACGCTCTGTTGGGGTTTTGTCATGTAAGCTACTTTTGATCGTTGAACGTCCAATGTTTGTACTCTGAATCTTGTGTTACGTTGTTTTTGTGTGGACTTTAATAATTTAAAGTCGGTCTACTCCAGTGTTTTCATTCTAAAAACCAAAGTGATCACCTTTCCCTGTTTTTGTTCATTTTTATTGCTAGTGGTCTCGCTATGAACGACAAGAAAAAAAATTGGCATCCCTCAAGGTGTGTCTGCGAGCCCCTATCATATCTCATTTACGTATGCTGCTTTTTTTAAGAGATATGAAATATTATTTTGTTCTCAATGGTTGGCATAGTCAGAATTTTGGGCAAGGGTGGTCCAAACGATATTTTTTTTGCCAAAAATGCAACATGCCAACATACTAATATATAAATTTAATAAGGTCTTGTCAACTTACTAAATTTACAGTTAAAACTAGAATTTCCATAAAAGAAGATAGCACAACTAATCTATCAAGATAATCCATGAAAGTCTTAATTATATCATAATCATTCATTTGGGGGAAATGTATCTCGCACAATGTTAAACCTTGTTCAAGCCTTGAAAGCGTTAGGCGGAAGCATAGTTTTAACCAAAGAAGATGAAAAGCATACTTTGAATCGAAGAGATGAAAATTTGGTGGTGCTCTTGCCTTGTTGTCTTAGCGTGACAACATTTGCCTTGTGTATCTTAGCGTGAGAGCATTTATAGGCGAACTTAGCAAATCCGACCTCCTAAACGTCCACAAACATGGCCGGACGCATCCACGCGGAACGGCCCCTCAAAAGTCATGGCAAACAGCCACACTCCTCATATCTAAAACCCTCAAATTCATGCACATCCGGCATACCAGTGAATATCACCAGATCATTGAGTAGTTTCACAATTCAAACATAGTTCATACATGAAATACGTAGTTCAAGCATAATTTTTTTTAAAGTGCACAATTCAAACATTAAGCTCCTTGGGTTTTACTGTGGATCCAAATATGCTCCACGAAATCATCTCGAATATTCTAATGCATCTATAGAAAATTCATAATTTGATCTGCATCTTGATATGGGGTGTGGACTTGTTCTCTGGGTTCTCGAAATCATGGGTTTTGGCTACCTTTTCATTCTCGTCCTTGACAATTATATTATGCAAAATGATGCAACATGTCATCAGCCGCCACAAAGTCTTCGATTCCCACATAATTGCAGCTCCATCAACGAGCTCGGAGGACTCCGAATGCCCTATCCACATCCTTCCTAATTGCTTCTTATATTGATGCAAAGTGGCTTTGTTTGTTGCCATGAGATCTGTTAACGCCGCCCATTGAGGATAGATTTCATCTGCAATGTAGCACCACATGTCGTAGTTGTGCTCGTTGACGGTGTAGTTGCACGACGGCGCGTCACCATTGCAAAAGTCTTCCGGTCGCTGGAGCGCATTGATATTGTTGTGAGAACCAGACATGTCAAAAAAAGCATGTCAAATCCACAAGTCGTTTGATGCTACTACTTCGGGTATGACGGTGGCATCTTTAGTGTGACATTAGTACATGCCGCGTAAATCTTTGGGCAGTTCTTTTCGTTGCCAATGCATGTAATCAATTAAACCGAGCATATCTGTAAAGCCTCTTGCTGCTCCAATAGCCATCAACTTTTTTGTATCTTGCGCATTTGGTTCTCTCAGATACTCTACTCCAAACACCTACACCACGACGCGAGCAAATCTCACAGTGGTCTTCAGGCATGTTCGTCGATGGCGGTACCTAAATCAAACATCCTCATAGCAACTGCGCATTTCTACTTAGCAAAGAAGAGTTTTTTTTTTGCGGGGTAAAAGAGAGTTTCATTTTCGTAATGATAGGGATACAATCTCGAGCCATCAAGTCCTTACAACACGGAGAACTTGAATTCAACCATACCGCAGTACAAGTCTCGGTACGGCTATAAAAAGCCAGTTGATATGCTATCATGTTTTGATCTCTAGTAATTTTAAGTGGTACAAACTCTCGATCGACCATAAGAGTTTTAATCTCAACGTCTAAGTGACCGTAGGCCGATCTGACCAAAGTTTATCCTCCAAGAGCGGCCAGGGCATTTATAGAATCTGATTGGACAATGACAGGCTTGAAGATTTGTTTACCTCGGTGAGCTTGAAGTAGGACATGTGCCTCCACTCCCTCTATCACGCGTAAGACAACGGTTTGCACATATGGAAGTGTCAACAAAACCATGTATCGGGGAAAGTTGGTCCGGGTGGAAGTAGTCCTTAAAGATTAGTCGTGCTCCAACAACCCCATCTCGATTCAAAACTCTTCTCCCTTTGATCATACCTTCAAAGTTCAGAATGTGCTCCACCTCCCTGCAATTTCCTCTTGGATGCTCGTGATCATCAACATCTCCACATCTTCGTTCGACTCAGACGAATCGAATGGCTCCTTTTGCATTAACTCATCAAGCTCCGTGCTTCCATACTCCTCATCCGACGAACCATCCAATGATGGTCAAGGCTGCACAACTGAAGTTTCACAACATAGTTAGCCGTCGTTTAATTATAGTAACTGGGTTTGAATACTTTGGCCGACGGAGATTTAAGCCGCAAACTATGTTGAAGTCCAGCACAACGACGATCTACGGACACCTTCCGCGTTTCACAGTTCACAGCAGGGCACGATCGCCTGCCGCTCTTGCCGTGCCGAGTGCCGACCCGACTGCGCACCGTCGTGGCGACTCCCTCGGCCTCTCGCCGACCGCCACGTGCCATCGGATCCGATCCAGCCAAACCGAACTTTGCTAAAACAAGCAAAAGCCGCGCACTCTCTCGTCACCCCGCGCCCGACCGGTGGACCCGCCCCCACATCCCCGGACCCCCGCCGGCGCCGCCCGCGATGCTCCGCGCCGCCATCTCGCGCCTCGGCGCCCACCTGCACCGCCAGCCCTCCCCGGCGACGCCTCCCCTCCGCGCCCTCTCCACCGGCCGCGGCAAGCGCTCGTCCCCCACCGCGCCGCCCCCCGAGCCCGAGGACGAGGGCCTCATGCGCGGCCTCTTCGTGCTCTCCCGCGACCCCGCGCACCCGCCGCGCCTGCTGGTGGTGCAGCCGCGCCTCCGCCGTGGCGCCCTCCTCGACTCCAAGCTCTCCGAGGCGCTCAACCTCGCCAGTTCCCTCGAGGAGTCCCGCGACGGCTTCGAGCACGCCGAGTCCGCCGCCAAGGGCGCGCCGCCGCACCTCGTCGTCCAGAACCCAGCCTCCCGCGGCCGCAACCATGCTGGTACGCAACTAACCTCTCCGTGCTTACTGCTTGGCTCAAGTGGGAGTGCTTTTGCTTTGGGGTTGCATTGACAACTGCGAATAGGAATCGCGTTCCAGTTCCATGTTTATGGGGACTATTGTGGCCATATTCTTAAGATCTGCAGAGTATGCATGAATTAGACTGCTCAGTTAGGCTTACTTAAATTTACCTCGTTGTCTGATAGGGGATTGTGTGTTGGTAGGAGGAGGCACATTTAGCTTGTTCTTCCACGATTGTTTAAGCTATACCGTGGTAGTACACGCAGGGCGCTGGTCATGGCTCATGCCTGCATTGCTTTTGCCTAGTCATTCCAGTCTTGATCTAATTGGGATGCTGCTGCTTTCGATGGCTCGTATTTTGTGATGGAACACATTCTACAGAGCTGCTAGATCTCTGTTTGATATGGTATGAAGTGGAAGTCGTGTGAGCTGCAATCTGGCACCAAGAATTTAGTTACTATACATATTTCACTGTGATGCAATGGTTCTGTTATTTTGAAGTCTTGTCATAGTGATATATCCTTCCTTACATATTTATGATTTTGGTGTATTATTTGTGTATTAAAGTTACATCAGTGTGACACGGCAACTCCAGTGGCAGAGCATACAGTTTTGATGGTTGAGGCTGTGGGTTCATAGACTCGTTCTCATCATAAGAGCAAGGATACAATTGCAAGTTATCATTATTTTTTGGGGTTTAAGCAGAGATCTGCTTTTGCCAACCCTTTCGAAAAGTGCAGGGTTACTCCACAAAACTTAAGAGCTTTGCCTTCTAGATTAATATACACAGCCAAAAAGAGTTACGTATATCCTGGAGTTGGATTGGTAAGCAAGAGGGTCATACACTTATAAGAGTTATAAAGGTCGATATATGGACTTGAATTTTGTACCATTGCCCGTTTGTAGTTATTTTAGAACTCATGTCGAACCATTTTTGTTAGCATTTGAAATTCGTCTTCCCACTTAGGTATTCTTATTGATGTGGCTTGTTTAGGACTACAAATGTTTATCTAAACTCACAACTCATCATGCCAGATACGTATTTTGGACCTGGAACTGTGGATAATATCAAGTGTTACCTGAGGGCATTGGACGAAAAGGTGCACATTTCTCTTGCCTCTTGTACATAGTGTCCCATATTTTTTTTCCTTTCTATGCTTTTGTATTTGGATGCTTCTGCTTGTTTCTATACTGCATGCAAAAATGTCGCATATTCTATAATGCATGCAAAAAATCTTGGTAAAACATATTGTTTGGACTACTTTTGTGATCTAAACGATCTTATATTTCTTTACAGAGGGAGTACTCTTCATTTTGTTTTTCAAATCTTAATACCTGGTATTTGCATTGATCCTATCAGGAAGAATTAGATGCAGTTTTTGTTAATACGCTCCTCTCTGGGGTCCAACAGAGGAACTTGGAGGCAAGTTTCCTGAGTTGAATTTTATTTGAAATTACCAAGAAATGTGTATTTCTGACTTTCTGATGCTTTATTTGTTTTTTGTCTTATATTTTGGTTGGTAGGTTGCCTGGGGAAAGCCAGTTTTAGATCGTGTGGGCCTTATAATTGAGATATTCAATGCTCATGCTGAAACAAAGGAAGCAAAGCTACAGGTGCATCTTATCTATCTATTGGACTGCATGCTACTCTGTCACATCATTTGTGGGTCTATACAGGGTCTCGTTATTTGTATTATATTAAATATTAATGGGAAGAACCGAATATTGATGTTTATTTACTTATTTCACTTTGTCTCTTGCTTGGTACAGTCAGAGTTAGCAGCTCTCATGTACATGAAGACTAGGCTTGTCCGTGTCCGCGGCCCAGGTGGAAAACTAGCTTTTGGTGCAAGTGGGGAAGCTGAAGTTGTCAGTGCTCGAGGGTATGCTTCCTTTTAATTACATCCTACTGTGGTCAATAATTAATTTTATCTTATGAATTAATCTTGTGAAAGTTTTCTCCTGCGTGGTGCTACTGTATATGCACGTTCACCAGTTGATTTTGAGCCTGAGACTTGTCAAATTTTGGTCGATTATATTGTACTTGAGCACTTCATAGTGATCTGCCTGTGAGAAGGGACAAACCATGAAATACCTTGCAGGAGACTGGTGCCTTTTTAAGTTTTTATTTTTATCAGTTTGAAGATCAGCTCTTGCTTTCAGAAACTGTTGACTATTGAGTAGTACTTTTTTGCAATACAGTTGAAACCATAGTAGATTGAGCATCATGCCAGCACCTTATGATGTATAGAAAGGGATAGAATTCTCGTCGCTTTTTTTTTGCTTGTGGCACTAGTACAAAAGATGCTTTGCCTCCTTATCAACTAGCGAATGTACTCCTCAATAGTCGAAACCCTTGTTCTGTGTCATGTGTCTTTCAGAGCAAAAAGATGGTCATGTGAGTCTTGTTTGATGACATAAATAGGCCAAGCTTGCGAAGCTCTAGATTTTCATAGGTCAAGTCTTTTATCTTTCCGAACTGACATGGCAAAGTATGAATCATTGTATTAATAAAGTGAGCAAATTCATGTTCCATTCAAATTACAATGGTGGTCTAATCAGTTGTATGCTCTGATTAGAGGTTAAGTCCATCCTTCATCGTGTAATATTTTTTTTCCTTGTGCCACTTTAAACTCTTGCAAACTCCCTTCTGCCATGAATTGTTCTTTTGCTCTTCTCTGTGTTTGGCCATTGGGAAAAAAGGGTTTTGCTTTTGAAGAAGCGCATGAAGATCACTTTTCAACTAAATTCATAAATTCTACAAATGTTCTACGAAACTTCTGAATATGTTCCACAAAAGATTAAGAATGAAAAATTCTCCCTAGCAAACTTATCGAAATTATTCCAGTAAAAATTTCTTTTGCTTGGCATTTAACGCTCATGTCACTGTTCTGTTCTTAGGAGAGGAAGTGGCGGACGGGGTTTCATGAGTGGTGCTGGTGAAACGGAACTTCAACTACAACGCAGGAGGTGCCTAACAGTAGATAGACAAGTATCTGCACATCAGTTCATGCAACAATTTCTCATATTTTTGCCGGTATCTCATCCAGAATCCAAGAACGTCGTCTAAGCTTGTTAGCTCAAATTGAAGATGTACGCCGAACTAGGGCGATACAACGTTCGAGTCGAAAGAGGCATGGTGGCTCATTTGGTCAAGACCTTGTAACTGTGGCAGTCGTTGGATATACAAATGCTGTATGTGGATCTATGACAGTTTGTTCATTTATTTCATCTTAGATATTTATATCATCTGATACTCTAGATTAATACTCCCTCCGTCCCAAAATAAGTGTCTTTGATTTGGTACAACTTTATTGGGACGGAGGGAGTACCACGTAACCTATTTAATATGTGAAATATATTTGAGTTCTCTACAACCTAAGCTTATCCCTGACGTGAGTTCGCTGATGCTATTTCGTTAGGGAAAATCTACTCTAGTGAGTGCACTTTCTGGAGCTGGTCTATACAGTGATGATAGGTATGCTGAAAATTAACTTTACTCTGTATTCACTATACAGCATTTATGCAGAGGTAAATTATGTCCCTATTCAATGCAGATTATTTGCAACAGTAGATCCTCGATTACGCAGTGTGATTCTTCCATCAGGGTAACATAGCAATTTTTCTGTCTGCTATAATATGTTGATGCAATTGTGCAGTTTGAGCATGCTCAGCGCATAACCTCTTTTTTGTCAAAACTCCATTCAGGAGAAAAATACTTCTCAGTGATACCGTTGGCTTCATATCAGATTTGCCTGTACAGGTAATCTTGTTAGTGATTGGATTTTGATTGGAGAATCAGTTCTGACTACATCATATAGAATGTATATTTGTTATGTGCGACAGATTGTGGTGGAATAACCAAGTAACCAAGTAGCTAAGCAGGTAGCATGATTCAGGGAGCAGCAATAAATCCATCTAGTTGTTATTTTTGGCCTTCGCTTAATCCTACATAACTCTGTCACGGCCTAGGCTCCCAAGTGCATACCTATGGTGGGTGGTTGCCGCCTGAGCGCTCGCGCGCGGTGGGGTTGGGTGGGGGGAGCCTCGGCACCTGGCTTCTTCTGGGCTTGACCGGGGTGTCTATAATACTGGCTCCACATGACATTATCACTACACCTTCCATGAGTTCCATGAAACTGGTTTTAATTTATAAGGCCCAGCTTTCAACAACAATTGGTTTTAATCTTCCCGTGTTGTTTGACACTTTCTACATCAGTGTCTTCTTCCCAACTAAAAAGGAAAATTATATGATCCTATTTTCTCCTCGCCTGTAGGGCTGTAGATTGTACCATTTGTAGCTTGTTATTAACCTCTTTACTTAACTGTTTGCAGCTAGTGGAAGCATTTCATGCCACCCTGGAAGAAGTTGCTGAGGCAGACATGTTAGTGGTAGGTGGAGTTAGCTTGTTTTCAGGTCCATTCTCGATTGAACATATCTGATGAAGTATTTTATTTGCATGTTATCAATAGGTGTTACTTTAGCCCTGTGCATGTTTACTGTCAGTTCTGCTTTAGTTGTATGATACAAATTATTTCAGAGTATAACAGAACAGGGTCGAAATTACTTTTTTTTTCTTTGTATGCATTGGTGCAGCATGTGTTGGATTCCAGCGCACCTGATCTTGAGGAGCATCGTTCTACTGTTCTACAAGTACTGCAGCAAATTGGTGTTTCACAGGATAAGATCAACAATATGATCGAAGTTTGGAATAAGGTGCCTATCGAGATTTGAGTTGGTTCTAACTCTTGATAATTACATATCCCTGGTAACTTTCGGTTTATATGCATTGTGATATATTGTTTAATGGGAAATTTTCAGATTGATCTTGTGGATAATATTGCTCTGACTGATGGGATTGAAGACGAGATCTTTCTTACTGAAGGTGAAGAGGAGGAAGACTTGTTCTCTGAAGATGATGTGTCATCAGAGCAGTCGTCTTTTGATTCCTTGGATGATACAGTGGATTCAGAGTCTCTGTCAGAAAAAAGTTGTGAAAATGATGATGATAAAATGGCATCTGAAGAATCGATTGCTGAGCCTGTCGAGATGAAAGCAATGAACTCTGAACTGTTACCCGAAGATCGTTTTAGAGAGTCTAATGGCCCGGAAGCTATAAGTACAAGTGCTTGCACTTTGACAGAGCCAGTATCCACTTGTCATGTGAAAACTTCAGCTGTGGCTGGGACAGGGTTGCAAGAGTTGCTGCAGTTAATTGATACGAAACTGAATGGACAGCAAACGGTTGTGCAGAGAAGCTATGGACCTTTTGATAGAAAATGGAGACCTAGTTCTATGGATGACGAGAAGGCTGCAGAACAGTAGGTATGTTGTGTTGTGCCTTTTGTTGGGGGAGACTAGTATAGGATCAGCCCTTTAGGTGAGATCGTGGGATCAGCCCAAACATTTCATATTTAGACAATCCAAAAAATTCTGAAAAAAATGTACGACATACCTGCGAGGTATGTCTACAAGTTCAAAAAAGATCAGCTCAAAACTTGATCTACAGTTAGAGATTCTAAAAAGACAAATTCGAGTATCTATAGTGCCAGCTTTGTGGTGAATAGTACATGACACTATTCACATCTGATTTTGTCTCTTTTGGTCCTAAGTGTAGTTCGAATTAGGAGCTGAAACTTTTTGAGCTTGTACATCACACATGAATGTGTGTCTCCAAACTTTTTCAGAATTTTTAAACATGTTTTCTATCTTCAAAAAATTTGATCTCATTGATCTCACCTAACTGCTGATCCTATACAAGTCTTCCCCCCTTTTGTTTGAAGTACTGTTGATGTTAATAGTAATACTATGTGATTCCAAGTTTGCATAGATATGCACATCATTTAGAAATCTGAAAATATACACGATATATCATTTATGCAGCAGAATCTGTTTTGGATAAATTTGACAAGTGGCATCTAGATTTTTGTCTGTACAGTGCAGTACTTTTTTTCAATTTTCGTATAAAAATTGAAGGATTGTTCCCTCTTTTGCCCTGATTTATCTTGCCCGTCTTATTTGTAAGACATTGAGAGCGCAAGTACCATGGTTATTTTCTCAGTTGTTCTTTTGGTTTTAGTCTCATTGTTCCTGTGCGAATCCACAATACAGCTCAGAGAAATAAATGAAGGAATATTTTGTATTTCTCCATTTACTTTTATAACGCATAGTATAACTTTGACTTGCCTTCGTCTCAACAATTTGACATTAAGATGTGCTGCTACTAATAACTTCAAATTGTGATTGTGTGGGAACACTTTAAAAGATGAATTAATGATACCACTCTCATATGGCTAACCTAAGAACTATAGTATATTGTTAAACAACTTACTAGAATGTTTGTTTCAAACGTAGAGCTGTGCAGGATCCAAGGAATCATTCTATTCATGCTGAAAACTTGGATTCTTATGAGATTTATGTGTTCTGAACATAATATAAAGCCAATCTATGAGGAGCGATGTCTTGCCTCATGTGAGCATGTGCTCCACTAATTTTAAAATGTTGCTCCTCGAAATCTTAAAGCGTGCAAAAATACCCATGCATCTTCCAAGAGACGTGTCTTTTTCCACGTGGTTGTACACATTTCATTTTCCAGCACAACCCTCCCACCATTACAAGTACCTATGCAACCTAGTCAGTTGACGCACCAAGTTAACACAAAGAATGTACTTCCCCAATTACTCTCTTTTTTTGG
>NC_057803.1:567923761-567950690 GCF_018294505.1 Triticum aestivum
CGGGCGTCCACGCCGGCAGGAGACGGCGACGAAGTGGGCGACAACGAATTGGGGAGACAGCGGCGAGGGCAAGGGATTTGGGGAAGAAGTGGTGGCCGGGGGGCGGGGGGGGGGACCGTTGTTTAAGTGAAACGTAACGGTAGCGAGTTTCTGGAAACGCGCTATAGCTATGTTAGCTATAGCGCGTTTAGTGAAACCCGCTACTGCTATTCCTTTCTCCTTTTTTCCGTTTTTCTTTTATTTTTCTTTACATTTTATTTTTTTCCTTTTTCCTTTTTCTATTTCTTTCATTTTCATTTACTTTTCTACTTGTTTTTCACTTTATGTTATTTCTGTTAGCAGCAGCGCCTTACACGTAAGCATGCTACAGCTAAGGAGCGTAGCAGTAGCGCTGGGCCAGTATACGCGCTACTGCTAGGTTGGGCTAGCCATGTGCGCCCAGTTCAAACATAGCAGTAGCGCTTTTCGCCAGTACGCGCTACTGCAAAAGTCGTAGCAGTAGCGCGGTTTATTTACGCGCGCTGCTACCAATTAGCAGTAGCGTTTGATTTTGTACAGCGCTACTGGTAACATTCTATGTATAAGGTTTTCCCTAGTAGTGAATTTGTTCCTCCATGCTTGAAGTGCATTGAACGTGAATCTGCTAATTCTTCACCTGAATGTTCAAATGCTGCTAATGTTTCAAATTCTTCACATGCCTTTGCTATCACTAATTCCTCATCTGAGGACATTGCTAGTATCACTGACGATGTAGGGCTGAAGGAATTGTACACGACAGGCATGTACAAAAGCCTCAAAGGGCATCATGCTCTTTGTGATGTGCTTAAAAAGCAGATCCTCAACAGGAACCCTAGGAAAGAGGGTATCGCCTTTGAGAGGAAACTCAATGCTGATGGTACATATTGGAAGCCGGAGCAGTACCCCAAAACAACATGGGTTGCTGCAAAGGGACCTCCAGTTGATCCATCTAACTTATCTGGATTTGCATGTGAAACTCCTCATTCTCATGATGAGTCAATTGACTCCAACTATAAACTGTTCAAAAATCAGAATGGTGAAGTATTTGCTAGATATGTTGGCACTAACTGCAGGAACGGCTCCCCTATGAAGAAAATCTGGGTTCCCAAAAGATGCCTTGAAAATCTTCAGGTGAATGTCATCATGACGCCACCTGTGAAGAATAGGAATCCCAGATCAAATTCTTCATATGGACCAAATTCCTCATATGGATCAAAGTCCTCATATGAACATCATCGTGCTAACCCGTCTGTTTCGCAGGGAAGATCTAAGGATTATGGATATGTGCATTATTCTTCAAATCATTATGTCCATAAGTCCTCGAAGAATTTCTCTGCTTACTCTTATGCTTATTCTAACCCCTCTTATGTGAAACGAAATGGACTGGCTTCTATGCCATCCTTCTCGTATGGAGCTCACAGAATGATGAACTCTTTGCCACCCCTTCAGATGTGGGTGGTGAAGAAAAAGAACTAATCTCTTCTGCAGGGTCAGGTCTCCAGATGCACATAATCGTCTGAAGAATTTGCTGGAGACCTGAGCATGCCTGATAGGACGCATGCTAATCATGAAGAAATGAACTTTCATTTCTCACGTCCTCATACTGCTTTATCAATTCTTTTACTTGATGAAATTGATCTGATGAATTGATGTCATATTCTTCACTGATGAAGTATATGAGTTTGTAAGCTGCACTAATTCGTCAGCAGGATGATCAACCTAAAGCCATTGAGTGGGTCCTCGATAGTGGATGTACAAACCACATGACCGGTGACAAGAATCTATTGATGGATGCTCCATTATCTCTGTCGCATCTGAAGCATATCATCTTTGCTGACAAAGGAAAAAGTCAGGTATTGGGTCTAGGTAAGGTTGTGATTACAAAGGATCGACACATGGACAAGGTCATGCTTGTTGAGTCCTTAGGATACAACCTTATGTCTGTCTCAATGCTTTCTGATCTTTATATGGTTGTTGTCTTTGGCAAGTACCATTGTGTTGTGGTTATGGAAGCTGACAATTCCAAAGTCTTCGAAGGCTTTAGGAGAGGAGACCTGTATATTGCTGATTTCTCTACAGGACCACAACTAGCCGTGTGCTTACTTGCAAAAGCTTCAGAAGGCTTGCTCTGGCATCGACAACTTGGTCATGCAGGCATGATGAATTTGCACACGCTTGCGAAGAAGAAGCATGTCATTGGCATCGAGAATGTCAAATTCCTCAAGGATCACCTATGCGGAGCCTGTGAAGCTGGGAAGATGACGAAGGCCAAGCATCTAGCAAAGACAATCATGACCACCACTTGCCCGTTTGAATTGCTTCACATGGATCTCTTTGGTCCTAATCATTATTCTGCTATTTCAAATGAAGCATCTCAATATGGCTTTGTTATTGTTGATGATTATTCTCGCTATACATGGGTACACCTTGTTACTTACAAACATGAAGTGTAGGAAGTCTTCAAACGATTTTCCTCGAGGGCTTCAACCAACTTTGGTGTGAAGATCAAGCACATCAGAAGTGACAATGGCACTGAGTTCAAGAATTCTGGTCTCGATGACTATCTTGATGAACTTGGTATTATTCATGAGTTATGTGCTCCCTACACTCCTCAGCAGAATGGTGTCGTGCAGCGCAAGAACATGACTCTTGCTGAGATGGCTCGCACTATGCTTGACGAATACAAAACACCTTGTCGTTTCTGGACTGAGGCAATTGATACTGCATGCCACATCATCAACAGAGTATATCTTCACAAATTCTTCAAAAAGACTGCCTATGAACTCCTCACTGATAAGAAACCCAATGTAAGTTATTTCAAAGTCTTCGGTGCTAAATGTTGGATTAGAGATCCTCATCACAACTCAAAATTTGCACCGAAAGCACATGAAGGTTTTATGCTTGGTTATATAAAGGACTCGCATACCTACAGAGTCTTCAACAATGTTCTTCACAAAGTTGTTGAAACTATAGATGTGCGGTTCGATGAAACTAATGGCTCGCAAAGAGAGCACCTACCTACTATGATAGATGAACCAACACCTAAGGAAACTATCAAGTTCAAGGCTACTAAGGATGTCATTCCTACTGAAGAATCTGCTGAAGAATTCATTCCAGAACATGAAGAACGTCGAGCTAATGCACCTGAAGAAAATGCTGAAGAAAATGGTGCTGAAGAAAACGCTGATCAAATTCTTCAACGGCAACCAGCTCATCCTCGCATTGCAAAAGAAGTGCAAGTTGAAAAGATCATCAATGACATCAAAGCGCCAGGTCCTCTCACACGCTCAAGAGCTTCACATTTGTCTAAGTTTTGTGGGCACTATGCTTTTGTCTCTATTACAGAGCCCACTAAGGTAGATGAAGCGTTTCTGGAGCCTGAGTGGATTCAGGCCATGCAAGAAGAATTACATCAGTTCGAGCTCAACAATGTCTGGGAACTGGTCAAACATCCAGATCCTCGCAAGAACAATATCATCGGCACAAAGTTGATCTACCACAACAAGCAAGATGAAAATGGCCTCGTGGTGAGGAATAAGGCACAGCTTGTAGCTCAAGGCTACACACAGGTGGAAGGAATTGATTTCGATGAAACTTTTGCACCTGTTGCTAGACTTGAGGCTATTTGCATATTACTTGCTTATGCTAACCATCATGATATCACTTTATATCAAATGGATGCGAAAAGTGCATTCCTCAATGGTAAGCTTGAGGAAGAAGTATATGTTGCTCAACCCCCAGGTTTTGAAGATCCAAAGAATCCTGACAAAGTCTTCAGACTCAACAAGGCCCTCTATGGTCTCAAGCAGGCCCCACGGGCTTGGTATGGTACCTTGAAGGAACTCCTCTTGAAGAAAGGCTTCAAACCCGGTTCACTCGACCCTACTCTTTTCACTAAATCTTATGATGGTGAATTGTTTGTGTGCCAAATATATCTTGATGATATTATCTTTGGCTGTACTGACCAATGTTATAGTGATGAATTTTCCTATATGATGAGTGAAGAATATCAAATGTCTAGGATGGGAGAGTTGAAATTCTTCTTAGGTCTTCAAATTCGTCAACAACGCAATGGCATATTCATATCTCAGGAGAAATACCTCAAGCATGTACTGAGGAAATTCGGCATGCAAGATTGCAAAGGCGTCAAAATTCCTATGCCCACAAATGGCCATCTGTGCACTGATGAAAATGGTATTAACTTTGATCATAAGGTATGCCGCTCCATGATAGGTCCCTTATTGTACTTATGTGCATCTAGGCCAGATATAATGCTTAGTGTTTGCATGTGTGCCCGATTTCAAGCTACACCGAAGGAATCACACCATAAGGCTGTGAAGCATATTCTTCGATATCTAGCTCACACACCAACACTTGGATTATGGTACCCCAAGGGCTCGGATTTTGATCTTGTTGGATATTCTGACTCTGACTATGCTGGTGATCGTGTGGATCGCAAGTCCACATCTGGTACATGTTATTTCCTCGGACGATCATTGGTCTGTTGGTCCTCGAAGTAACAGAACTGCGTATCACTATCTACTGCTGAAGCTGAGTACATTGCCGCTGGTTCTTGCTGTGCCCAATTGCTATGGATGAAGCAAACTCTCAAGGACTACAACGTCAACATGAAGAATGTGGCTCTCTTCTGTGACAATGAGAGTGCCATCAAGATTGCTCACAACCCAGTTCAGCACTCGAAGACAAAGCACATTCAGATTCTTCATCATTTTCTTCGTGATCATGTGTTGAAGGGCGACATTTCTATTGAGCATGTGAAGACTGAAGAACAGCTAGCCGATATCTTCACAAAGCCCTTAGATGAGAAGAGATTTAGCAAGTTGCGGTGTGAGCTAAATATCCTAGAATCTTCGAATGTTCTTTGAAAAGGACACTCATCCTAACACTTATGCAAAATTGATGACTTAGATGTGCAACACATGAAGAAACATTTTTCTTCAATCAATGAAGAATAACACTCTTAGTGTGAAGAAATTAATGAAGAATTTGATTCTCAGAACCCTACGATAATTGTACGCGGTGTCTGAAATCATCATTCTTATATGGTGGGTCACGCCACCACCAAAAGTTGAAATTCCTCAAATTATTCATATTCTTCAACTTTGCATAGTCTTCACTGGTTCCGTCGTTTTTCTCCATTGGCTATATATATATATGAGTTTATGTCCTCTACAACATTAACTTATTGCTATTTCTTCAAGTTGGTTTTCTGCTAAGTGAATGTGATCGGACCCTTCCCCTCTATGCTATACTCAACCCAATCTGTTCACAAATTCTTCATGTGCGTTCTATTTGAAACTCGTTCAAAACCTTCACTGCGTCCTTGTCAGCTGAAGAAATTGCGAACGGAACTTTAAAACCTATCTTATCGAAATTTTCGACTTTGCCGCTCAAACCGTTCCGCATCCCACGATACACTTGTCCACTCACCCACGATCTAACACGATCTCCACCTCTCACTACGTGGGTGACACATGTCATGCGAATGAGAAGGGTCAGCGGCACGTTCGTCCAATTTCTTCGGGCGAGCAGTTTTTCACCGTGGCTATAAATACCCCTCCTTCCCTTCCTCACTTCTTTTACTCCGCTCGACCTCTCTCTCCAGCTCGAGCTTCTCAAACCCTAGCCCCGCCGCTACTTCATCGCCGCCGGTGAGGAAGAACTTCACTGCCTCGACCTCGTCGCCGACGTACTCGCGTCGACCGCGGAAATCTTCACTCTGCCGCCGCCGTAGCCGTCTTCGTCCACCGAGTTAGGGCATGGAAGATCTGCACAGACGAACTTCACATCTCCTCACTCCAGTTCGTCGTGTTCTTTGTGCAGGGTAATTAAAAGTTACTTTTACTACCCTCGTTGATTCGAATGATTATCTACAAAATCTTCAAAAGTGTTTTTCTTCATATCTTCACACACTGAACACCTCACAAGTCATCTGTTCTTGATTCGTTTCTCTAAGCATCATTTTTCTTCAAGATTCCTCAATTGTGTGGATCTTTGATCTATACAACTCTGGAACCTAAGACAAAGAACGCTTAGTGAAAATCTTCAAGACTTGTCTGGTCAAATTCCTCAAACTTGTTCTTTTTGAAAAACCTTCTGAGAACACATATGACCTCTCCAAATTCCTCACAACTATACTCTGTTCACAGGTACACATGTCAGCTGCTGAATCACTAGGTTCTCATCAACTTAACTCATTTGCAGCGTTCCTTGAAGAAAAGTTGCATACTTCTTTAGAGAATTCGATTGTCCAAATTCCTCAACTAAAGAAAATGGCTGATGGTAAAAGGCCACAGAAAGGAGGAAAGAGGCCTCAGGTAAATACAGCGTTTGAGATCCCTGATGACATATATGCTGGGTACTGCACACCTACTGAGGAAACCAAGAATGAGCGCAAAGTGCGCAAACAGAGGATAGAGAGGAGATGGGCAAGAGAATGGAAGGAGTACAGACATGTCACTCCTAAGTACATGAAGAAATTCGCACTCAATCCTCCATGTCGAAGAGCTCCATTGGCACCTGGCCAAATAGCAGATCCCACCAGCCTCAAGCGCGGTGAGGACTATCCTGATGAATGGGCCAAGCGCCAAGACAAGTTGGCTAAGCAAGCCAGAGAAGCAGTGAGGAAATTCAATGAAGACTCTGCTGTTGCTGCTGCCTCTGCTGAGGCCTCTGCTGTCAAGCCAAAGAAGGCTCTGTCTAAGAAGCCTGCGTGCAGGCCAAGTTCCTCAGCAATGCCCTCACGGCCAGAATCATCAAAGCCCTCACGGCCAATTCCTCATGCTGCTCCTGTTCCTCCCAAGTCCTCAGCTCCTCCGCCAAAGCCTTCAGCTGTTCCGCCTAAATCCTCAGCACCTGTGCATCTCGCCTCATGCCAAAGGACTGCCGGCATCTCCATTGCCTCAGGTGTCTCAGCTAGTTCCTCAGCTGCACCAAGTTCCTCAGCTGGCCCCTCACTGCTGAAGACAAAGGCCACTGCTGGATGAGGTCCTCGCCCAAGTCCTCAAAAGAAGCAAGTCGCTTTCCATGTGCTGTCTGATGAAGACGAAGCTGATGATGATGAACTTGCAGAAATCATCAGAGACAGGCAAGTCAGGACCGCTAGAGCCAAAGGATCAGAAGTGCCACTGCTTTTGGATCCCAAGCTGATCCTCGACTACATTGATGATTGGAACAAGGACCCCAACACTCCCTTGCCTGACTTTAAGCTCACTCCTGGCCAGAGTCACATGCTGACCCATGTCATTCAAGAAGAAAAGTGGAAAATTGAGAAGGCCAGGCAGATCAAGAAAGCGCAGTACAAGAAAGAGCGCTATCTGAAGAAAAACATTGTCTCTATGACAACTGAAGAACTTGTCACTATTCAGACTGAGATTAAGAAACTCAGTGATGACTTTGACGTGTATCGCACTGATTGGCTTGGAGCCAAGGTTCGTTTTGTGAAACTTGAGGATAACTTCACTTTCAATGTTGCAGCCCCAACACAACAGGAAATTCCTCAGGCTGAAGCATCTGCTCAGCCTACTGAAGAAAATGCCAGCACCGCTGATGACAATCAGACTGCTGAAGATAATGTGAGTTCCAGGGCTGATGAGTGCATTCCAACCACTGAAGAAATTGCCAGGGCACCCACTAGTGGTGTGCCTAAAGAAACTAAAGAACTTAGGGCAACTGCATCAGTTGTGCCTGAAGAAAATCAACCAGATTCCTAAGCTGCTCCTGCACCAACTTCAACTCTAATCCTTCCATCTGCATCAGATGTGAAGAAGACCAAGACTGCAGAGCGTGCTGAAGTGAAGAAAAGGAAAGCATCAACCGCTTCAGATTCTTCAGCTCCAAAGAAAATGAAGCCTATGACAAGTTCATTTGCAAATCCGATTGATGCTGTTCCCATCTCAACCAGACCATCAAAGGACCTTGTTCCATTTGATGGAGAATATGTGATCCCCAGTGGATCTGATGAAGAAACTCCTTCTGCTTCTTCATCTGAACCGTTGGATGAAGAAATTGAAGTGGATGCGACCCCTTCAACACCTATCATCTCCTCGCCTATGCCTCAGTTCACAGATGAAGAGGTTGGTGTTGAATAAATGGAAGATGAAGATGTGGACATTGGCTGCTCCACACCCATAATCAGTGATGAATTCTGGGAAAGTCAGCATCCAAACTCTCCAATGTTCACCCCTCTACAGCAAATTCCTCAGTCCCCACACAAACTGTTCACACGGGCTCTGAAGAAACTCATCCCACTGCATCTGTCCATGAGGAAATTCCAGCCACTAGCGTTGAAGAAACTGCTGCTGCTGAACAACCAACGACGCAGACTGCCACTGAGGAGGAACCAGAAATTCCTCAGCCTGAAGAACCTGCGATGGAGATTCCTTGGTTGTGATGCAACTCATTGACACTCCTCTGCCGAAGCCAAAGGATCCTTTCTCACGCAAGCAAAAGTTCAAGGCTGATGATTTCTTCGGCGAGCACGTATTCTTCGAAGATTACAACCCATATGACTCTGCTCGCATTAGGAAGAGGCGTTTTTGGACTGCCAGTCAAGCAAATTTCTATTCCTCAGTGCTGTTCAACAAGGAGAAAATCTTCTACCATGAGCATATTCCTCACCTGGATATGGAATCTCTGCCGTGCTTAGCACCAGTCCTCAGTGTTCTTCATGATGCTGGACTGCTAAACTTTTGCTCTGACATCTGCGATTGGAATGAAGAACTGATTCTTCAATTCTATGCAACGCTGCACATCACCGGAGATGCTGAAGATGTGAATTCATGGGTGCTGGACAGGATGTCTGAAAACACTCACTACACTGCACCAGCCTCTGAATTGCTTCGTGCTCTACCACTCAGTCCTCCCCTTGAAGAAGCTCGCTGCATCTACAGTGAACCTGAGCTCACACATCATTACATGCAGGTGCTGATGAAACCTTTGAAGCCATGTCAAGCACCAAGAACCAAATTCCTCATGAAGGAATTGTTGTACGTGCCCAGAACTGTCTATCATATTCTTACGAGGACAATCAGTCCCATCAAAGGCCACGACTCATCTGATGAGGAAATTGTTGGCATCATGAAGAATCTAGTATTCAACATCGTTCATGGCATTCCTGTCAATTATCATGATTTCTTCATGAGGACTATGGCAAATGTTGCACTGTCACCGTTTGAGCTGAAGCCTTATGCACCTTGGATTATGAGATTCCTCAGAAAAAGGTCTTCACTCAACTACAAAGCTGATTTCCAGAATCACCTCAGCTACTTGCCCCCAATTGAAGTCCTCAAGCAGACATATTCCTCAGCTGATGGAAAGGGCAAAGCACCAGCTGTAATAGATGAAGGAATTCATCCATTGGATGGTCAGTTTCGCAAAGCTGCATCTTATTCCACCAATGATGACTCTGCCACACATGACTCTACCAATGCACCTAAGTCCACTCCTCAAGCCACTGCTCCGCGCGTGATGACTGACTGTGAACTTCTGCTTAGTCTTCACCAGAAGGTGGATCGAAATCACAAATGGGTTAAGCGTCAGTTTGGTTCACTTCTTCACAACATGACTGCCACACACAATGCAGTGAAGAAAAATCACTACTACCTCCATCAAGTCTTCGGTCGCACCTTGGCAATCCTGTCACATCTGTATGGTGAAGAACATCTGAAGAACATGGGTCTCAAAGAAAATTTTGACTGGTCTGCACCTCCACCAAAGAAATTCAAGAAGGTCCAGGTTCCTTCTCTGGTGGCCAGCTCATATTCTTCATCGCGCGGCACCGATGAACAGGAAGATTTGGACGACACTGCGGCAGGACCTACATCAACAAACAACCCCAACAACGCTGGCGCTCCTTCATCAACATGATTATCTTCAGGGCGTTAGTCCTCATTTTTGATCCTTTTGGTCATTCGATGACAAAGGGGGAGAAATATGAGTTAGTCTTCCAGCGGGTCTACTATATGGGTGTTTTTTTGCTAAGTTACAACTCTCGTTCTTCTGAAACTTTATTGGATCGAGTTGTAATCTTAAATCCGATGGTGCTCTGATACTTTTGATGCCCTGTGCTGTGATACTTTTGATGCACTATTCTGCATGCTTATTCCTCGTTAATATTATTGCACGCATGCTGAATTTCATCAGGCACCATATTTCATCATGCATTTCAAATTCTTCATATTATATGTTAAATGCGTGTATGAATTACAAGATATGGGGGGAAATCTCCATGATTCAACTCTTCAAGTGTGCATTGCTTCAAAGGCAAATTCCTCACTATGCACATCTTCAGGGGGAGTTCTTCTATATCTTGCAATCAAATTCCTCAATATCAGTAGTTACACTTCATATGTTTATCCCCATTGAAACTTAACCTATATTGTCATCAATCACCAAAAAGGGGGAGATTGCAAGTGCATCTAGTGCCCCTTAGTGATTTTGGTGTATTGAAGACTTATAGGTTAAGGGACTAATGCGTTTGTGAGTGTACACAGGTCTATAAGTCTATGGGGAGTTTGATATTTACAGGAAAAGTCGACCCCTAAAAATGAATATCTTCGACTGAAGATTTTGGTATTTCTGAAGACTTTCATGAAGACTTTGAAAGTGAAGAAATTGGTGTGTCCATGAAGACTTGATATTCATGCGAGGAATATGAAGCTTGAAGACTTTCATTTTCATAGTTTTGTTTTTTCTCTTTCTTGATTCATAGGAAACACCGTACTGTTAAAGGGGGTCGAGAAAATACTAAGGAAAAATTTCCATGTGATGCTCAACTCAAAATCCTACACCTACCAATCCCTTCGAGTGAAGCCATTGGAAATCTCATACAGTTTAGTCAATTTCTTCAGTGACAGAGACGAAGTTCTTCTGGTCTCTGAGGAATTTGTCCTGACTGAGGAGTTAGGAATTCGCTAGTGCGGATTGCCTACATAGTGAGGAACATGATAGCCGTGAGGATTTTACTACTCAAAATTCCGACCGTTGATGTGCTATGCGCCAGCTATCCCAAAATATCTATCCACCTAACGGTCATATCATTGAAGGGCATTTATGTCTTATCATGTCGGGCTGCTCCCTAGGCTATAAATAGCCGCCCCCTACAACCACTAGCTGGTTGGCTGCTCCGAGAGAAACTGACACTTGTCATTTGAGAGCAACCCATCCTTCGAGGACTTTGAGGGAAAATCATCAAGTGAGGAAAAACCAAAAACCCAAAACCCAAACACCTACAAACCCCAAGTGATTGAGCATCACTAAAGAGATTGATCCTGCGTGGATCCGACGCTTGTTAGCTTTGAAGACCGTGCTTCTTCCAGACGGTTAGGCGTCATGGTCTAGAGCATCCAAGAGGAATTGTGGATCGCCGAGTGACCAAGTTTCTGAAGGTTTGGAAGTCACCTGAAGACTTACCACGAGTGATTGGACGAGGTCTGTGTGACCTTAGTTCAAGGAGAATAAGGTGAGGACTGGGTGTCCTGAGCTGCGTGTTCAGGACTAGGTGTCCGAGACTGTGTGTCCTCGAGTTTAAATACTCAGCCGCTCCAACCAGACGTACAACTGAGACAGCAGTTGGAACTGGTCTACCAAATCATTGTCTTCACCAAGCTTACTGGTTCTATTTCCTCAACTCTTTCATTTCCTCATAACTGTGTTGTGTGTTTGTTCATATCTATGTTTGAAGATTTTGACTGAAGACTTTCTCAATTTCCTCAGTTCAATTTCTTTAGTCTGTTTGTCTTCATCCTATGTTATCCTGTGATTACGCTTCATGTACTCTGTGCCTGTCTTCATTCCATCATGATGACTATGCTTGTATTCTGTTATGTTTACTTTTGAGTACTTATTCCGCTGCTAGTAGTTCTTCGCTAAGGAATTTCCTCACCGGCAAATTCCTCAGTGAAGAATTTCATAAAAATCGCCTATTCACCCCCCTCTAGTCGATATAACGCACTTTCATGGAGAGTAACAAAATTTCTATGGTTATGTATCATGAAAAGAATGTTGTATGTGATGGTTATATTGTTTAATTCATTCATGATGCTACTAAAAATTATTACGAGGGAAGAACTTATGTTTGCAGGAATTGCAATAATATCAAGTTTTCTTTCTATGTATTGAAAATATTGAAGTTTTGCTTGTTTTGCCTTCCTATGCTAGTTGATTGTTGTTCCCATAAGTTGTTTGCTCACAAAATCCCTATGCATAGGAAGTGGGTTAGACTTAAATGTGCTAGTCATATGCTTCACACTACTAGGAAAATGCTTATACACAATAGCATAATAGTAGTGTTGTAAAATAGTAATCGCTGCTGCTATTTAGCAGTAGTGTTGTTCCTTGCCGGTGCTACTAGTAACTCTGTAGTAGTAGCGCTGGGAGACAAAAACATGCTACTACTATGTGGGACTAGACGATGCCATCGACGGTCGCTGGAGTTGTATTGATGTACAGAAACAAGCGCTACTACTGCTAATGGGCCCCACTTAGTAGTAGCACTTTTCTTGGAGAGCGCTACTACTACGTCCCCTAGCATCAACACTTTTTGCTAAGCAGCGCTATTGCTAGTTGCGGCTGGTGCCACCTTTCCACCCCCTCCCCCTCCTCTCCCCCACTTTGCCCTCTCCCCCCTCCTTTCCCCTCTCCACTGTCCACTCTCCACCATTGTTGCTCTTCTTCTCTCTTCCTCCTACCTCTCTTCTCTCCTCATTAATGGCACCCTCCTCCATAAATGGCCTCACTCTTTCTCCTACACACCCCTCTTCTCTCCCCATTAATGCCTGCCCCCGTCCATCATAACCCCTCTCCATTATTTAGCTAGCTAGATTCACCTCTCCTCCCCAACAACTAGATCTAGCTAGCTATTTGGCCATCCACACTTGCTATCTCGATCGTTCTCTCTCATCATCTAATTAACCGCGTGCTCTCGGTCTCTCTCGGGAGATATATAGGTGATTAAAAAGTTGTTCATTTCAAGAATGGGAATATGTGTGTGAATGAGAATATGTGTGTGAATGAGAATATGTTCATTTCAATATTTGTGCGAGTGACATGCCCTCAAGTTGCTTATGTTTTGCCGAAATGTCGATTTATTTCCGTTTCGGTGAATTTCGAGCAAACTCAATATGTCCTATTTTTAGGCAAGATCATGCCAAAATTTTATATGACTTTGAAGCATGCATTATTTTTTATAACCCTTTTGCTTGTTATACCATGCAGTCGGTCATGAAGGTGAGCAGATGGAAGGTGGAGCCGTACATGCAATCCGCGGTGATGGACATGTATGCAAATAATCGAACTAGGATTAGATGTCCGTGTGCAAGATGCAAGGAAGGAGTACTTTTGGACCCTTTTGGTCGTGGCACTTTGAAGGAGCACCTGCTGATGAATGGTTTCATGGATGGCTATACTCAGTGGATAAGTGAAGAGGAAGATGATGATGAGGACGTCCACATGGCAGGGAATAACAACATGGGGCTAGACGAAGAGCTGACCGATCGACACAAAGACGACGGCATCGGACATGGCGGCGGGGAAGAGTCCGGAAATGACAGTGGCAGAGAAGATTCCAGACACGGCGAAGAGGAGTCCAGACATGGCGGAGAAGAGGCGGCGGTCATGCCGCAGTCTTCGATGCTACTAAGTGTAGTCATGCGGGACCCTCATGTTCGAGACCTCCTTCGCAAGACCACGACTAGCGAGAGAGCTGCTTCTAGAGAGGAAGCCAAGCTGGCGCAACTTGAAGTAGAGTCTAGGACTCCATTGTATGACGGTTGCGATCCCGAGGTGACCGGCTTGAGTTTCACGCTCGAACTTCTAAAGACGAAGGCCAAAAACAAATGGACAGACAAAAGACTCGATGAGCATTTGAAATATCTACATAATAAAGTTCTTCTCGCGGGGAACCTGTGTCCTACAAATGCCGAGGAGGCCAAGAAAATCGTTTGCCCTTTTGATTTGCCGCACATTAGGTACCACACATGCATCAACAATTACATCATTTATCGGGTGGAGCACGCGAAAAAACCAGTTGTCCAGTGTGCAATGCTTCTTGATACAAGAAGGCGGGAAAGAAAGATCCTCAGAAAGTTGTATGGTACTTTCTGATCACTCCCCGTCTGCAGCGGTATTTCGTAGATCCTAAGGAAGCAAATATCATGTGCTGGCACGCGGAGAGGAAGAAGCCCGATGATGGAGATGAGCCGAGGCTAAGACACCTCGTAGATGGTAGCCAGTGGAGAGCATTCAACATCGTATATGGATTTGCTGCATAAGATCCAAGGAACATCGTGCTTGGTGCGAATACCTATGGCATGAATCCGTTTGGAAACTAGAACACCAACGACAACACATGGCCCATGTTTGTATGGATGTACAACCTCCCCCCATGGAAGTGCATGAAGACAAAGTACATACACATGAGCATGCTGATTCAAGGGCCGAAACAACCGGGAAATAGTATTAACCTGTATATGGGGCTTCTGCAAGAGGAGCTAGACACATTATGAAAAACACCGACATGGACCTGGGACGCCAGCAAATGAGACACTACATAAGAAATACACTTCCGTGTTGATACGTGGTTGTCACAGTAGGTCACGTTTTCTGTCATGCATGTACATCCATGACAATTTTATGACAGAACCAAGATAGACATACCTGTGCTGTCGTAGAAGTGTTCCATGACATTACCAAAATTATCATCATGGAAGTGTCCACTTCCATGACGATAAATCGCGCATCATGGAAGTGCTTTTGTCAAGGGTGACCGACACGTGGCATCCACCGTAACGGGTCGTCGCTAAGCTATCGGGTCTGGTTTTGGATCCGATAACCCGCTAACAGCCGGGACCAATGAGGATTTTCCACGTGTAAAATTCTCATTGGCCGGAGGAAACACGTGTTGGGTCACCGTTGGGACATATGTCATCCAGTCATTGGACAGGAGGCACCTATGATACGTCGAAACGTGGCACGACCCAACAAAGGCCCGTTCCAGTGAAAAGGCCGGCCCGTTTGACTTGGTCAAAAGGTACACGGAAAGCCTGTTAATGACATGTTCGTATATAGGCCATTTACGACCCGCTAACTCACGGCTCGTTACGGCCTATTGGAATTAAGCCCAGTAGCTTCATATGGGCCGTCCAATATGATTCCAGCCCATTGTTACTTCTGGCCCATATATGGCCCATGATGTCTTTCGACCCATATGAGGCCCTTCGTAACTCCGGGCCCAATAAAGGCCCGAGATGAAACTGGCCCATAATGAACAGTGTATCACTTTATACCCATTAACGACCCATTATTCCGTCTGCTGTTTCCAGCCCGTGTTAACTTTCGTCCTTCTAAGGGCCCATTTATTCTTGGGCTCATTTCTAGAATTCGGTTAGTTACAGTCCGTTACTGGCCTGTTCCGTTTGTGGGCCAAATTCAGCCCGTGTTTACATTGGACCCGTTTGTGGCCCGTTAACCCATTGGGCTGTTTGCATAGCGTTATCAAATACGGCCTATTAACGACCCTTTATGGTCCACAAATAGTACGGCCCATGTTTGGTGAAATGATTATACGCCCTGTAGAAGGCCCATGGATCCTACGGCCTGTAGAAGACCAATGGACCCTACAGCCCGTAGAAGGCCCATGGATCATAAGGCCCATTGTCGGTGTCAAAACCGGCGGATCTCGGGTAGGGGGTCCCGAACTGTGCGTCTAAGGCGGATGGTAACAGGAGGCAGGGGACACGATGTTTTACCCAGGTTCGGGCCCTCTTGATGGAGGTAAAACCCTACGTCCTGCTTGATTATTCTTGATAAGATGAGTAATACAAGAGTTGATCTACCACGAGATCGGAGAGGCTAAACCCTAAAAGCTAGCCTATGGTATGATTGTATGTTGTCCTACGGACTAAAACCCTCCGGTTTATATAGACATCGGAGGGGGCTAGGGTTACACAAGGTCGGTTACAAAGGAGGAGATATACATATCCGTATTGCCTAGCTTGCCTTCCACGCCAAGTAGAGTCCCATCCGGACACGGGACGAGGTCTTCAATCTTGTATCTTCATAATCCAACAGTCTGGCTGTCCAGAGACCCCCTAATCCAGGACTCCCTCAGAAGCCCCTGAACCAGGCTTCAATGACGATGAGTCTGGCGCGCAGTGTTGTCTTCGGCATTGCAAGGCGGGTTCTTCTCCAAATTTCGAACATTTATTAAGCAGTGTCCGGTCCCATAAATGTTGAACCTCTTGGCTTCTGCGCCCAATAAGGGCTATCTTCCATGCATCAAATGAATGCGAGGCGCCAGGGCATTTTTACATTTGCCCCCTAGCCAGATAAATAAATTATCTGTTAAAGGGATGAGGATTCTTAGATCCAATCCATACCATCGTCCCCCAGCGAGAATCCATCGGAGTGTGCTTCAGAAAGATCCACTCCAGCATGGCCGACCTCCGCAGCTCCTCCTCCCGTCCCCTTAGCCCTAAGCTCGGTGATTGGGAGAGGTGTTCAGTCCCACACAGTCGATTAGTCGAACTGCAGACTAAGGGTTTTCTCCCTCCGGCGTATATGGTGCCCGTCCGAGACGGGCTCGCCACCTACAATGGCGGGGAGCAAGCGGAGAGCTGCCCCAGCCCCTCTACGGGGGAGCGGGTATGCCTTGTCCCTTATTTATTGATGGGGACTCGGATTTCTGATTCATCCGTTCCTCCACGGGCTCCTGGAGTTTTACGGCCTCCAACTACATAATTTCACCCCTGCTTCCATTTTGCACATCGCCGACTATGTTGCCCTTTGCGAGTTATTCCGGGGCTGCGAGGCTCATTTCGAGCTGTGGAAAAGGTTATTTTGCCTCTTCCCTCGCACACAGAAGGGGTCACTTTATCAAGTGGGTGGAGCCGAAATATGGCGCATCGTCGAAACCGGATACCTGTCCGGTACTCCAAAGAAGACGTCCGAAGACTGGCCATCGGAATGGTTTTATATGGAGGACGTCCCCCTTTCGGACCCTGTTTGGCAGAGTCTTCCTGAGTTCAGCAATGCTCCTCTGAAGGAATGCCGAAGTTGGCACCCACGGAGCCCCCAGGAGGAAGACAACGAGGAAGTCCTTTACCTGATGAACCGGATTAAAGCGCTGGCTCAATTAGGATTGACAGTAATCGAGGTTATGTCAATATGCATAATGCGGGGAGTGCAACCACTTCAATATCTAGGGCACCCCTTGTGGTGTTTTAACGGGGAATATGACGCCACCCGTTGCGGGCGTAAGGGTCTAGACAACGCTGCCGCTTTTGCAAAAATTCTGTCCGAATTGTTCAAGGGAGAGGAAGAGGAGTTCATCCGAATCAAGCCACGAGATGGATTCTCCATGTACAACCCTCCAAGATGGGTGAGTTATATCTCCTTACTCCCGTTCTTCCCGCATTCTTTGTCGTAGGTACTCACCTTGCCATTTTGCGGCAGGAACTGCGAAAAGCCATAAGGGAGGTCAGCAACCCATCTCCACAACCAGAGGACCCTGACCGGGCCCTGGGTGCCGGACTTGAAGAAGATCCGGACATATTCATGGAGCTGATAGACCGGCAGTTCTATCAATTAAGCTGTGATGACGCCATGGTGGCCATTACGGTCGACTATCCCGGACTGCTTCCTGCGTCACACGTCAGAAAAAACAAAAAATCCCAACTCCAAAAACTAGGATCCCCTTTTAGACACTTCACCTACCATATACATATGGTGTTTTTCTAGGGAAGGCATTCGGGACGCCATGCCGAACCCGCAACAACTCGCCAACAAGAGGCACTGAGGCCGGGCAGGCCAAAAAGGAAGGCGGTCAGGATGGAGACGTCGGCGCAGAGGTAGGACAGAAACCCTGCTCCGTGGTTGTCGTCTTTCTTGAAATGTAATGAATTCCATGTTTCTTTAACAGAAAAAACGCTCGCTAGAATATGTCCAGTGAGGCTGCCGATCATGCTTCCACCAGTCGGGCTCCAGGACCGGACATAGAGGTGGAAGCCGACATGGGGCGGACGCCAGATAGTCCCCCTACAGAGGATGCGGATAGACTATCCGCTACACATTCAGAAGTGGAGAGCGCCATGAATCATAGGCGTCGCCGGGCCGTACTCCGTGACGCTTGCTTCTCACCAGAGGCATTTGATGCCTTGAATTCTGGAGAGGTGTACCACCATGCTGCTCAAAAAGGTCTAGCCAGAGCCATGGACCAATATGTAAAGGATGTACGGGTAAGAAAATCTGACGATTATATGTATCAGTAGCCCCTGAGACTTGAAACAGTTAGCAGAACTGATTTAAGGATCATCTTATTGTGCAGGTTCTTACAGAGAAGAATAGTCGACTATCACAGGAGCTGGAGGAATGCAAGACCCAACTTTGGGCCGTTGTTGCCGCATTGAAGGAACCTAAAAAGTCCCCAGCTGGTAACATTTCTTTCAGAGAATGATAGGTACCATATAGCATGTGGCATGGCTGCAGATCTAATAATAGATGTTGCAGATGAATCCAGAGAGAATCCAGAGGAGCAGCACGCCGTACGACAGCGAAAGGCTGGCGAGCACGTGCTGACTGAGGTCAGGCGGGAGAAAAACAATCTCCAAGATGCCAATACCAAGCTGAGCGTGGAACTGAAAGATGTTCGAGCCCAGCTTGCGGACTCCGAGAAGGAGAATAAGCGACTTCGACGCGGCATATTCCGTACGTGCTTGAACGAACCCTTAATAAAGGGGACGGCGGAGAAGCCGGCTAACAGAGTTATGTCTGCAGGTATGCTGACGGGTCGTCCCGCGGAGGAGATGCCCGGGTATGCGGGTGATCTTCTATCCGAGCTCTCACAACTACATGAACAAGTCCGACAGGTGATGCAAGGTATTGCCCAGGCCTTGTGGCCATCCGTCTCCCTGCCAGAAGGCGTTGGAGAGCTTGTGGAGAAGCTCAAGGGAGCACGACGGTGCTTTCGATTATGGAAGATATCTGCCTGTCGTCAAGGTGCCAGGGAAGCCTGGGCCATGGTGAAGACGCGGTATACCAAGGCTGACCCAAATCACATGGCCTAGGTCGGACCTGTGGGGCCCGACGGGAAAGAGATCCCCGTTAGCTTAGTCTATGGGCAGGTAGAATTAGCCGCAAAGTATTACCAACAGGATTGTAGGCTAGACCACCTGTTGGATGGTATAGAAGAGGAATTTAGTCAGTCTACATGAATATGAAATTAAAGTGACATGTATAATGCCTTCTAGCCGGATTGTAGATCATTTGTCATGGCGGACCTTTTCGCTTCAACCTTGGGACCCGATAGTCCGGAGTGTATCCGAATACCCGCTCAGTTATATAAGAACCGGGGTATGCATGGAGACTAGGCGTAGGGGTCATTAGTGCGTGAACAGACAAGTGCCCAACTAGTTATGTTATATTACATGGGTAGTATGAAACATCTTCTAGGGAGAATAGTTCCATTAAGGGTTCCTTTCCCTGGGTATGCATGCCCTAAAGTGCATGTCCGGACTACGAGAGGAAACGCAGGCAAAAAACATCTGGGGGCATATGTGGAAAATAAATAAAAATCATCTTTTGTTCATCGACCGAATATTCCCTTAAGAATGCTAGCTTTCGGCTTCACCGAGTCTGAGGTACACATCTGGCTAACCCGGCAGTAACAATCGCAAAGGTGCTCCCCTTATGCCCTAGTCGAATTAATGGGAACGTAGGGCATAAATACAAGAGCCAGGCAACCCAGCTTGGCGAAAACTTAAGTCATATTGATGCATATAACGGCGAAGAAAAGGTACATGTGGAAGAATAACACATGTGCTAGGCATGAAGCCTAGATGGATAATTAAGCTTTTGTGTAAGAAGCCCCCAGGTATAATGAGCGCAGTTAGCGCATCTATAATGTGCAAGCGAGGCACAAGTTGGCCCTTGAAGGCCTTGAGAAAGAATAAAAGAAAGAAAGACAAAAAAGACAGATAATATATATTCAAAAAATGGACAGAGGAAGGAGACAAACATAGAGTCCGGCGCTACGCGTAGAACCTTCGGAGCCTGGCTGCGTTCCGTGTGTTCGGCTCAAGTCGATTATTCGATGCATCCTGCAGACGGTACGCTCCACCGGTCAGAACTTGGTCGATAATGAAGGGACCTTCCCATTTGGGCTCAAGCTTGGACTTTTTCTTCTCCAGCAGGCGTAGAACTAACTCGCCAACATTATAAGTTTTGGCCCGTACTTCTCTGCTTTGGTATCTGCGAGCCTGTTGCTGATAAAAGGCGGAACGGGCTTTTGCCACGTCGCGCTCCTCCTCTAGGGTGTCCAGACTGTCCTACCGATCGAGCTAGGCTTCTCTTTCTTCGTACATGCGCACTCGAGGTGAGTCATGAATTATGTCGCAGGGCAGGACTGCCTCTGCGCCGTACACCATAAAGAAGGGTGTATATCCGGTACTATGATTCGGCGTGGTCTGCAGTCCCCAGAGTACGGAGTCGAGCTCCTCTACACAGTGCGTGTTAGACTCCGTTAAGGACCGCACTAATCTGGATTTCATGCCGCTCATGATAAGACCATTTGCTCGCTTAACTTGGCCGTTGGTTTGTGGGTGATAGACGGAAGCATAGTCGAGCTTGTTGCCCATGTTGCTGCACCCGATTTTTACCTCATCGGTCATGAAGTTCGTGCCATTGTCAGTGATGATGCCGTGGGGGACGCCATAACAGTGTACAACCCCAGATATGAAGTCTATCGCCGGTCCGGATTCTGCTGTTTTAACAGGTTTGGCTTCTATCCATTTGGTGAATTTATCCACCATGACCAGTAAGTATTTTTTCTTGTGGGTTCCCCCCTTAAGGGGTCCGACCATGTCAAGCCCCCAGACCACGAAGGGCTAGGTAATGGGGATTGTTTGGAGGGCGGTGGGTGGCATATGGCTTTGGTTTGCAAAAAGCTGGCAACCGGCGCAGCGTTGGACCAAGTCCCGTGCGTCTGCCCGGACCTTCGACCAATAAAAACCTGTACGGAAGGCCTTGCTTACAAGGGCTCGGGCTGCGGTGTGGTGGCCGCCGAGTCCGGCATGAATTTCTGCCAAAAGCTTCCGCCCTTCCTCTTCGGAGATGCACCTTTGAAGGACTCCGGTAGTGCTTTTCTTATATAGCTCTCCCTCGTGGACCCTGTAGGCTTTAGATCGCCGCACTATGCCGCGTGCCTCATTTTGGTCCTCGGTAAGTTCCTGCCTAGTTAGGTAGGCCAGGAATGGTTCTGTCCACGGGGCGATGACGACCATTATTACGTGGGCTGAAGGTGTTATTTCGCTGGCAGAGCCTCCGATTATGTCAGAGTGTTCGGTATCGGGCGTTTTGGCCGGGTCCGGACTATTGTTACCGGTGTCCCCTTCCCATACCACCGATGGCTTAAACAACCTCTCCAAAAAGATGTTGGGGGGGGGCCGCGTCGCGTTTTGCGCCGATGCGGGCAAGGATATCCGCCGCCTGATTGTTTTCCCGAGCCACATGGTGAAATTCGAGCCCCTCAAACCAAGCTGACATCTTTAGGACGACGTTTTGATAGGCCACCATCTTCGGATCCTTGGCATCGAAGTCTCCATTTATTTGGGATATTGCGAGGTTTGAATCCCCACACACCTCCAGGCGTTGAATGCCCATGGAGACTGCCATCCGAAGACCATGCAACAGAACTTCGTATTCGGCTGCGTTGTTGGAGTCTGTATACAGTATCTGCAGTACATACTGAACGGTATCTCTAGTTGGGGACGTCAGGATGACGCCAGCCCCTAGACCAGCCAGCATTTTAGAGTCGTCGAAGTGCATGATCCAATTGGAGTATGCGCCGTACTCTTTAGGGAGTTCGGCCTCTGTCCATTCGGCGACAAAGTTGGCCAACACTTGCGATTTAATGGCTCGCCGACGTTTGTATGTTATGTCGAACGGGAGGAGCTCAGTGGCCCATTTGGCAATCCGGCCCGTAGCGTCGCGGTTGTTTATAATATCATTAAGTGGCACTTCCGAGGCTACTGTAATCGAACACTCCTGAAAGTAGTGTCGCAGCTTCCGGGATGCCATGAATACCGCATAGGCTATCTTTTGGTAATGTGGGTACCGTGATTTGCATGGATTGAGGACGGTGGATACATAGTATACCGGCTTTTGAAGAGGGAATTTATGTCCGCCAGCTTCTCATTCGACGACGAGCACTGCGCTTACAACTTGATGAGTTGCCGCAATGTACAACAACATTGGTTCGCCAATGTTTGAAACGGCCAGGATTGGGTTGGTTGCCAGTATGGCTTTTATTGCTTCCAATCCGGCTGTGGCGGCGTCCGTCCACTCAAAGTGTTCGGTGCACTGAAGGAGGCAATAAAGGGGCAATGCCTTTTCTCCTAAGCGAGAGATAAAGCGGCTTAGAGCCGCCACACATCCAGTTAATTTCTGGATTTGCTTGAGGTCTATTGGGGTAGTCAACTATGACAAAGCTCGAATTTTGGCCGGATTAGCTTCAATTCCTCTACGGGAGACAATGAAACCCAGGAGCTTTCCGGCTGGCACGCCGAAAACGCATTTTTCCGGATTGAGCTTGATGTCGTATGTTCGGAGGTTGTCGAATGTGAGCCTCAAGTTGTCTATTAGAGAGTCGACGTGTTTGGTTTTGACGACCACATCATCTACGTATGCCTCTACTGTTTTGCCGATCTGTTTCTCTAGACATGTCTGGATCATGCGCTGATATGTTGCGCCGGCGTTTTTGAGCCCAAAAGGCATTGTGTTGAAACAGAAGGGGCCGTATGGTGTGATAAATGCCGTTGCGGCTTGGTCGGACTCCGCCATCTTGATTTGGTGGTAGCCGGAGTATGCGTCGAGGAAACACAATGACTCGTGTCCTGCGGTAGCATCGATAATTTGATCGATGCGCGGGAGGGGGAAGGGATCCTTTGGGTAAGCCTTGTTGAGGTCCATGAAACTGACACACATGCGCCAGGATTTGTCCTTCTTTTGTTCCATCACCAAGTTTGCTAGCCAGTCTGGGTGTTTTATTTCTCTAATGTATCCGGCCTCCAATAACTTGGCTAGTTCCTCTCCCATAGTCTGTCTCTTAGGTTTAGAGAAACACCAAAGAGCCTGCTTGACCGGCTTGAATCCCTTTAGGATATTGAGGCTATGCTCGGCCAGCCTGCGTGGGATTCCTGGCATGTGTGAGGGGTGCCAGGCGAATATGTCCCAATTCTTGCGCAGGAACTCTCATAGTGCGGCGTCCACGACGGGGTTTAATTGTGCCCTGATGGAGGCTGTTTTTGTAGGGTCCGTTGGGTGGACTTGGAATTTGACTATTTCGTCCGTTGGTTTAAAAGAGGTGGACTTGGATCTCTTGTCAAGTATTACGTCGTCCCTGTCCACCGTGGAGCGTAGCATAGTTAATTCCTCGGTCGAGAGGGCTTCGGATAATGCCTCGAGGGCCAATGCAATTGTTTTGTTTTCGGCGCGGAGTGCTGTGTCCAGATCACTAGCAAGAGTGATGATTCCATTGGGCCCGAGCATTTTGAGCTTCATGTACCCATAATGGGGTATGGCTTGGAAGATCGTGAACACCTCTCGTCCTAAAAGGGCATGGTATCCACTACTGAACGGGGCCACTTGGAATGTAATTTCTTCGGACCTATAGTTCTCCAGCGGACCGAATACCACATCTAGTGTGATTTTCCTAGCACAGCGTGCTTCCCTACTGGGGATGATTCCTCTGAAGGTTGTGCTGCTTTGCTCAATGCGGTTCCAGTCTATTTCCATTTTTTGAAGAGTTTCCTCATAGATGAGGTTTAATCCACTGCCGCCGTCCATGAGTACTTTGGTGAGTCGAAAGCCGTCCACAATTGGACTGAGGACCAATGCAGCTGGTGCTCAGGTAGTTCGGAATTTAGGTTCGTCACTGGCATTGAAGGTAATAGCCGTGTCATTCCATGGATTCATTGCTACTACATGGCAGATTTCGGCGAGGCTGCGGAGTGTTCGCTTGCACCTATTATTTGATGTGAAGGTTTCAAAAACTGTTAATACCGTATTGTTATCCACAGGATGGTGCTCTGTGGCATTTGGGATAAGAAGATCCTCACCACTTTTGGCCATCTGCCGGAGTATCCAACATGCTCTAAGGCTGTGCATTGGTATGGCATCCATTGTGCTATGAATGTTGCAGGGTCCGTTAAGCCATCCCTCCAATATGGTTCCATGCCCTGTAGAGGGTTTTTGTTTCTTTGTAACTAACTCGGATGTCTTATGATAGTGCACCCTTTTACTTCAGACTGGGTGTATATTCTTAGCCGGATTATCCCAAAATTTTGTTTCGGTTTTCCAGGCGCTTTCCATCGCACAGTACTTTCGTACTATGGATGCCAAGTCAGCGAAGCGTGATATGTCACGGCGACTTAAGGCGTTAAGGATTCCCTTGTCCGTGCAATTATTGCAGAAAAATGAGACTGGGTCTTCCTCGCGACAGTCCTTAACCTTGTTCATCACAAGAAGGAATCTGGCCCAATAATGATGTACTGTTTCATGGGGCTCTTGCCTGATGTGGGAAAGATCGTTTATGTCTGGGTGGGTGGGTGGAATTGAGTCCGAACCCCTACCCAATATGAGACCCAGGGGCCGAGGTGTTTCCAATATTGGAATTTCGGGTTCCGGTATGTTGCCCGATAAGTCTGGCCCGCTGCCTGACTCTAGGTTAAGGGCTTGGGTGATGTCCTCCCGTAAAAGGGTATCCGGCTCGGAGAGCTCAGGAATCCGGACATAGTTAGTCCTAAACATAGAAGAGGAATCGCCGCATCGTTCCTCCACCACCGCAACATGGTGGGTGACCGGTGGAGAGTTAATCTCCCTTTGATCGGGTTTAAGCCCAATCCGATCATAGTCCGTAGCGACTCCCAAGGCGGCGATGCGATCCAAGAGCTCGTTTAGGGAAGAGAGCTCCATTGGATCCATCTGCTCGGCGAATTCCGAGCCGACATGGAGGTTGTTTTCGATGACCCAAGAAGTCATCGTCGGGGCAGCAGCCGAACAGGCGGTCATGATGAAACTGCCTAGCAGGAGAGTTTGGCCGACAGCCAAGGCTCCCCCGGCGGTGATGTTGTTCTTACCAACGAGACAAGGCATCCTTCCTTATGGTGACGACACAGAGGAACTCCCAATGAAAGCACTAATGTCGGTGTTAAAACCAGCGGATCTCGGGTAGGGGGTCCCGAACTGTGCGTCTAAGGCGGATGGTAACAGGAGGCAGGGGACACGATGTGTTACCCAGGTTCGGGCCCTCTTGATGGAGGTAAAACCCTACGTCCTACTTGATTATTCTTGATAATATGAGTAATACAAGAGTTGATCTACCACGAGATCAGAGAGGCCAAACCCTAAAATCTAGCCTATGGTATGATTGTATGTTGTCCTACGGACTAAACCCTCCGGTTTATATAGACACCAGAGGGGGCTAGGGTTACACAAGGTCGGTTACAAAGGAGGAGATATACATATCCGTATTGCCTAGCTTGCCTTCCACGCCAAGTAGAGTCCCATCCGCACACGGGACGAAGTCTTCAATCTTGTATCTTCATAGTCCAACAGTTCGGCCAAAGGATATAGTCCGGCTATCTGGAGACCCCCTAATCAAGGACTCCCTCACCCATAGAAAGTCCATGGATCCTATGGCCCGTAGAAGGCCCATGGATCCTACGGCCCACAGGAGGCCCATGGTTACAACAGTCCGTGTGTTGCCATGATTATTGTGGCCTAGTTACCAAAAATAGGTTATTGTGGCCACTAGAAAACACAGAAAAAGAACTGAAGTGACTACAAGGAAACAACTAAATAAGCCAATAAGGAAATTAATAAGCAAGCAACTAACGCTAGCCTATTACAACTATTGCACATATTACATCCACTTGGCATCAAAGTTCGCCACCAGTGCAAATATAAGGAACAAAGCAACATATTACATACACTGGCCGTCAAAATCGGCCACTAGTGCAAATAAACGCGGCAGCAAAACAAGAGCATAGCTAAAACAACTTCAGAAGAGCTCAAGAAACGTTATCATGGGTTCCACCATGCTGGCGATAAGTTTAGCAAGCTTATTAGCTTTGTCCTGTTTGGCGCTAAAATCCTCCAACACTTGATATTGCACTAGAAAGTATGCATCTGAATGCTCCAGGGACTTCCACAGTCCTTCTGCTTCTTGTCGCCACACAGCTGATCAATGTCTTTGTAACATCCCAAATTTTCAATTTGGAATGTTATACATTAGATCATCAATGCATATCATATTTCTTTTGCATTCTGGTTGATCCTAGAAATTCTACGCAACTCAATGACCCACGAAGAGAGTTGGGGATTTCGCTATTTTCATATTTGAGTTCTCTCAAATTTTGAGAATAGGATCATTCGATTTTATTTATTTTATCATCAATTATTTCTATTACAAAATTATGAGAGAGGGAATAAAATGACTTTCCTAAAATAAAGAAATATTGAGGATTTAATAATAATAAAATCAAATAAGATTTTATTTCAGAGTTTTTCGGTGTTTTATTTGAATTTAGGAAAAAGTGTGTTTTTCAAAATTGCATTTAGGTCCCAAATAAATGTTCACCTTGTGAGACTTGATTTTAGAAGCCCGAGAAAATTTATTTCGGAATTTTTGGAGTCCGTTTAGTATTTCTTTTTATTCTTTTTCTTCCGAGCGGAATATAAAAAAAATGAGCCGCGCGCCGACTGGGCCAAGGCCCAGCCGACGGCCCACCCCGCCGCCTGCCGTCTCCCTCCAGGAGACTGGAGCCGCCGCCGCCGCCCGAGTCCGGCTCGGAGCCGCCCTGCCGTGCCCCCTTCCCCAAGGCAGCACACCCCCTCC
>NC_057803.1:567951070-567959188 GCF_018294505.1 Triticum aestivum
ACAACCGTGCCGCCGCCCGTCGCCGCGCCGCACCCCGCCACACCCCCGCCGACCCGCCGGAGTGCCTCGCCGGAGGTATAGCCGCCGTCGTTCGCCGTTCGGTTTTTAGAAAAAAACCCGCCTCGGTTAATTTTTTGCTGGTTTATTTATTTAGTGAACGTTCACCGATCCGTTCGTTTTTGCGAACGTGTTCGCCGGTTAGTTTCTGTTAACGAACGTCCGTTCGGTTAACTGTTCGTCAGTTTTCTTTTCTCGGATTAAATCCGCGATTTTTCTGATCGCGATTCCTGATGCAATTTTCGTTTTAGTTTAACTTTTCGCTCGTTTATCGGAATTAGGCGATTCAAGCGCCTAGAGTTTCGTCTCGAAACCCTCTATCCATTTAACCAACTTAAACAAGATTTTGCTACTGTAAAATTTTCCCTAGATCCAGATTACTAGAACAAAGTTGTTTTCTTTCGCCGTTTGACTTTCGTTGCTTCATTCGATTTGATTCTTTTTGCCAACCGGAGTTCTTAAGTTGAACCTTCTGGTTAGATCTCTTATTTGAGTTTTACCTGTGCATTAGATGAGTACTTATTGTATGCTCGTTTGTTTATTTGCGATAGAGTATTCGGAGTGCGCCACCTGTTACTTCGAATCGCTAGGTTTCCCGGATCATCAGCAAGGCAAGTAACACTTTGATCATACCTTCTCTACTACCCAGTTTTATTGCATTAGATCAATCCTCGCACATTGCATGATTAGGATCTAATTGAATTGTGGGATGGGAAGTAGATGAGGTAGTACCTATTACCAGTTTATTTTCAAACCTTTGGGAGTTACTTCTACGTTTGCTTATTATGCCATGCTATGCTAGTAGACGTGGATTGGGTGAGTGAAATCCATGACATATCTGAGATTGTTAATTAATGGTTTATCTAAGGTGGCAACTTAAACACACATCTGGGTGGATTGAGGCACCTGGGTATTCCAGGACTTGCCTGTTTTCTTTTGGACCGCCACCCAGGCTCAAAGGGATCATAAGACTATTCATACTAGAAACTTCCGTGTGCAGCCACAAGCTATTATGGTCTCTAGCATAGTTGACTAAGCTGTGCAAACTCTTACAGTGGTAGACTAGCAGATGTAGGGGATGTAGGTGGTACGTTCTACCCGATCATAAGGTGCTAGCACTTCTGAAAGACTATGTCTCGGTCATCCGTCTTCTCAAACACCCTGTAGTGCGAGAAACCAAACGGAGACGATCGATTCTTGTGGGGAAAAGTGTGCAAACCTTTGCAGAGTGTAACAAACTAATTATGATTAGCCGTGTCCCCGGTTATGGACATCTTGAGTATCTAGTACCTGGATTTTCATGTGAATCTCAACATGTTACTCTAAATTAATTTTGTTGGGTTATGTTTAATGATGATGCTTAATTGGGATTGAGAATGATGTCAACCATTCTCAATGTTTAACAACTACCATGATAGTTAAATAAATTTTATTCCTTTGTAGTAGGGAAAAATTGGCTTTACGCAAAAACTGTAACCATAGAGCTTTCCACCAGCCAAATATGCATATAGTATAGATGTATCATTCCATTACTCTCTATGTGTTACCTTGCCAGCATATTCCATGTGCTGACCCGTTTTCGGGCTGCAACGTTAATGTTGCAGACTTTTCAGACGACGATTAAGGAGTTTTAGGTCGTGGTTCTATACTCAGTGATGCCGTTGGAGTTAATGGACTCACTTATCTTCCAAGCCTTCCGCTGTTATCGTTATTAGATGGCCTTAAGCCATATTTATTGTAATAAGTTCTCTTTTGAGACACTCGATGTAATAAGTGTGTGATTGCTACTCTGCTATAAATCCTCCGAGTACCGTGTGGTGTCAGCATTACTGATCCAGGGATGACACCGGAGCATAGAGATCAGACTGTTTGAGGTCTGGTTGCTACAGAGATGGTATCAGAGCACACGCTGACTGTAGGACACGACCACTAAGCTCAAAGACCTAGATCACTATTCACTCTCTTCTTCTCTGGCTCCTCATCTTTTCTACTCTTTAGGATGGCGGATGCAACGAACAAGTTCACACAACCGGATGAAGATACACCCTTTGGACGACACTTGAAGGAAGTCACTAGATACCTGAACATAGGAGTACCAAGCTTCACGAGAACCTACAACGCCACTTTACCTGAAGAAGAGCGCTGGATGATTCAAGTTCAAGTTCCAGGAAGGACGTTCATGCCAGTCACTGAGCCCATAGAGTTTTCTTTTGATGCACCAACTTGGAATCTAGGAAAGAGCATGGCAGCTCACATCGCCATGGGACGCATTGGAGAAGTCTACCACAAGGATCTCAAGGGTACTATCTACCAGATTTGTGGGCGCCGAGATGAACACTGGGAGATGATCAGCACCAGGAAGGATAGATCAATCGCAGCTTTTATCCAGGAGCTAAACTAGCACATTCGACGACAGGAGAACTAGATGTGCGCCGACATGATAGATCTGAAGAAGGCTAAGACAAGAATCAAGGAACTGGAGGAAGAACTCAAGGCTACACGTGAAGATTATGAAGAAGAAATTGAAGTATTGGTGGAGAAGAATGTCGACCTGATCAAGAAGACTGGAATATTTATGGGAGGCCCTACGCCAGTAGATGAAGACGAAGAACCCCAGGAAATTAGCCCGGAAGACTACATCATCATCAACGGCACCGACTCGGAATCAGATAGTAGCGATGATGACTATGTTGATGAAGCTGGAGCAGATATCATGGAGTCTGCAACCGAAGAATATTTCTAGTAGACCACCTCATCAGTAGTAGTAGTCCACCATGTAAATATAGTAGTCCGAGCACTTTTGCGATAGTTAGATCGATTGTATGCCTTTGTTTGATTGATTGAAGTGAATTGTTTGCTTTTGCCTCATGTGCATATGGGTAGTGTTTTCTCTTTAGACCCCTTCTATTCTTATATCTCATCTTTTCTAAACCCACAAATGCCTCCGAGACGTGACCCCGGATTTGCCTTCCCACCGGAGCTCACCCAGTTGATCCAGTAGCAGAACACATTGATGCAGTTGCTAGTCCAGAATCAGAATCAGGGGAACAATAACAACAACCCACCACCACCACCACCACCTGTTGACCACTTAGCCCGTTTTCTTAGGCTGAATTCGCCGGTGTTTTCCAGTAGCACCGAGCCGATAGTAGCAGATGATTGGCTCCGCAAGATAGCTAGGGAGTTGACCACAGCAGGATGCACAGATGTGGAGAAGGTGAAGTTTGCCGCACATCAGCTAGAAGGACCCGCAGCATCATGGTGGGAGAATTTCACAACCACTTTTCCTGTAGACAGTGTCACATGGGACCAGTTTCAGCAGGCTTTTCATATTGCCCATGTTTCAGTAGGAGCTATGGCCATGAAGAAGCGTGAGTTTCGTAACTTGCGCCAAGGAGGACGGACAGTTGGCCAGTATGTGGAGGAATTTAGTAAGTTAGCATGTTATGCCCCAGATGACGTCGCTATGGATGCAGCTAAGCAAGAGAAGTTTCTGGAAGGACTGAATGATGAGTTGAGCATGCAGTTGATGGTAGCCACCTTCCACAACTACCAGGAGTTGGTAGATCGTGCTCTTATGATTGAAGGGAAGAAACAACAAATGGAGAATTGCAAGAGGAAATATGGACAAGGAAAGTACAATATAGGAGCTCAGCAGAAGCCACGTTTTACCCCTAGAACGGGAGGACACTTTCAACATACCCATGGAGGAGGTAGCTCGCACAATCACAATGGCACCAAGAATGGTAATGGCAATGGAGGAAGCAATGGCCAGAACCGCACCACCCCCTCAACCCCAGCCAAGAAGGACCTAAGTCAAGTCACTTGTTTTAAGTGTTTGAACACAGGACATTATGCTAATGAATGTCCTGAAGGCCAAAATGGCAATGGAAGTTCTGGGAAGAAGCCGAACCCTTTCAACAGGGGACAGGTGAACCACGTTAGCGTGGAGAAGGTTGAAGCTCAGCCCGATGCAGTAATAGGTAAGTTTTTGGTTAAGTCATTTACTTCACTCGTTCTTTTTGATACTGGTGCATCACATTCATACATCTCAAGGGGATTTGTGGATAAGTATAAACTACCAACCCAAGCCCTTAGGTCACCCATGTTAGTAACCTCGCCCGGAGCAGAGTATGTGGCTAGTCTATGGTGTGACCAGTTACCATTAAGGATTGGTAACTATGTTTTTCCCTCAGACCTAATAGTATTGGAATCTCAAGGATTGGATGTGATATTAGGCATGGATTGGTTATCAAAGTATGAAGGGAATATTGAGTGTGCTAGTAAGTCAATTTTTCTTACCACCCCAGAAGGGAGAAGGATCAAATATGTATCCTGGCATGTGCCAAAGCGGACTCAAGTAAATTGCCTAATAGGAGTTGTGTAGGAGGAAGTACCAGTGGTAAGGGATTTTCCTGATGTATTTCCAGAAGAGTTGCCAGGCATGCCACCGGATAGAGATATTGAGTTCTTGATTGAGCTATTGCCAGGCACAGGGCCAATATCAAAGAGACCATATAGGATGCCAGCAAAGGATTTGGTGGAAATTAAGAAGCAGATTAAGGAGTTACTGGATAAGGGATATATTTGCCCAAGTACTTCACCTTGGGGATCGCCAGTACTTCTAGTGGAGAAGAAGGATGGATCGTTAAGGATGGTTGTTGATTATCGAGGATTGAATGAAGTAACGATCAAGAACAAGTACCCATTACCAATGATCAACGATCTGTTTGATCGATTACAAGGAGCTAAGGTATTTTCCAAGATCGATCTGCGATCAGGATACCACCAGTTGAAGATTCGAGAACAGGATATTTTGAAGACAGCTTTTACCACCAGGTATGGGCTGTATGAGTATACCGTTATGTCATTTGGTCTGACTAACGCACCTGCCTATTTTATGAACATGATGAACAAAGTGTTTATGGAGTTTTTGGATAAGTTCGTCATAGTGTTCATTGATGATATCCTGGTTTACTCGAAGAATGAAGAGGAGCATAAGGAGCATTTGCATTTGGTACTTGGAAAACTCAGAGAACATCAATTATATGCCAAGTTCAGCAAATGTGAGTTTTGGTTGAAGGAAGTAGGATTCCTCAGACATGTTATATCTGGTGAAGGTATAGCAGTAGATCCCGCTAAAGTTGAAACCGTGACCAAGTGGGAAGCCCCAACAATAGTTGGAGAGATCCGGAGTTTTCTTGGACTCACAGGATACTACCGGAGATTTATTGAGAATTTCTCAAAGATTGCGAAGCCTATGATAGAGTTATTAAAGAAGGATACCAAGTTCATATGGACAGAGGAGTGTGAGGCTAGTTTCCAGGAGTTGAAGAAACACATAGTTACCTCACCAGTGTTGATTTTGCCAGACCAAACCAAGGATTATGAGGTGTATTGCGACGCTTCACATCGAGGACTTGGAGCAGTGCTTATGCAGGATGGGAGAGTTGTTTCATATGCCTCAAGACAACTGAAGCCTCAGGAATTAAATTATGCTACGCATGATTTGGAGTTAGCAGCCGTAGTGCATGCCTTGAAAACATGGAGGCATTTTCTCATTGGAAATCATTGTGAGGTCTACACGCATCATAAGAGTTTGAAGTACATTTTCACACAGAAGGAGTTAAATCTCAGACAAAGGAGATGGTTGGAGCTTATCAAGGATTATGATATTAAATTGCATTATCACCCCGGAAAGGCTAATGTAGTAGCTGACACCTTAAGCCGTAAGAGCCATGTCAATACATTAATAACGGGAGAAATACCCAAGGAGTTAGCAGAAAATCTTTGTGAACTATGTTTGGAAATAGTTTCGAGAGGCTATGTAGCAGCGTTGGAGATTCAGTCAACTTTGATGGATAGAATCAGAGAAGCTCAGAAAGCTGACAAAGAGATTGCCGCTATAAAGGAGAAACTGAGCAAAGGAAAAGCTAAAGGATTTCGTGAGGATGAACACGACACCCTATGGTTTGAAGACCGCGTTTACGTGCCCAATGACCCGGAGATCAGGAAGTTGATTTTGCAAGAGGCACATAATTCACCATATTCAATTCATCCAGGAAATACCAAGATGTATCTGGATTTGAAGGATATTTTCTGGTGGATCGGAATGAAGAAGGATATAGCAGAGTATGTAGCAGTTTGTGATGTATGTCAGAGAGTAAAAGCAGAGCATCAGAAGCCAGCAGGATTGTTACAACCATTGTCGATACCCGAATGGAAATGGGATAAACTAGGCATGGATTTTATTACGAGATTGCCCAGGACTCGTTCAGGCTATGACTCAATTTGGGTTGTAGTCGATCGATTGACGAAAGTAGCTCATTTCATCCCAGTAAAGACCACTTACACCAGTGCTAAGTTGGCAAAGATATACATGACCAGGATCGTATGTCTGCATGGAGTTCCAAGGAGTATTGTATCAGATAGAGGAACCCAGTTTAACTCAAAGTTCTGGAAGCAGTTGCACAAAACTTTGGGTACCAGGCTAGAATTCAGCACAACTTTTCATCCACAGACAGATGGATAGACCGAGAGAGTCAATCAGATTTTGGAGGATATGCTGAGAGCTTGTGCGCTAGATTACGGATCTAGTTGGGACGATAATTTGCCATATGCAGAGTTCTCTTACAACAATAGTTACCAAACCAGTTTAAAGATGGCCCCTTTCGAAGCCTTGTACGGAAGGAGGTGCAGGACACCGTTATCATAGGACGAAGTTGGAGAGCGTCAGTTGTTTGGGCCTGACTTGATTAAAGAGTCTGAACAGAAGGTGAAGCTGATTCGCGATAGGCTCAAGGTAGCCCAGTCTAGACAGAAGATTTATGCAGATTCTAAATGTAAGGAGACAGTTTACGAAGTTGGAGATAGAGCTTATCTTCGAGTATCTCCACTTCGAGGAACAAAGCGTTTTGGAGTTAAAGGGAAGTTAGCGCCATGATTTGTAGGACCATATCGAGTTTGGGAACATATGGGAGAAGTGGCCTACAAGTTAGAATTGCCCGAAGGATTGTTAGGAGTTCATGATGTGTTCCACGTTTCCCAATCGAAGAAGTGTCACGCGGAGATGGCTGACATACCGTTGAGAGATACAATGCCTTTGGAAACTATCCAGTTGGATAACGATTTGACCTACGAGGAGAAGCCAGTCAAGATCCTCGAGTTTGCCAACCGAGTTACTCGCAGCATGGTTATCAAGCTTTGCAAAGTTTAGTGGAGCCACCACTCAGAGGATGAAGCCACCTGGGAGCGAGAGGAAGATTTGTTCAAAGACCACCCTCACCTATTTTCTAGCCAACCCGAATCTCGAGGGCGAGATTCATCTTAAGGGGGGTAGGTTTGTAACATCCCAAATTTTCAATTTGGAATGTTATACATTAGATCATCAATGCATATCATATTTATTTTGCATTCTGGTTGATCCTAGAAATTCTACGCAACTCAATGACCCACAGAGAGAGTTGGGGATTTTGCTATTTTCATATTTGAGTTCTCTCAAATTTTGAGAATACGATCATTTGATTTTATTTATTTTATCATCAATTATTTCTATTACAAAATTATGAGAGAGGGAATAAAATGACTTTCCCAAAATAAAGAAATATTGAGGATTTAATAATAAAATCAAATAAGATTTTATTTCGGAGTTTTTCGGTGTTTTATTTGAATTTAGGAAAAAGTGCGTTTTTCAGAGTTGCATTTAGGTCCCAAATAAATGTTCACCTTGTGAGGCTTGATTTTAGAAGCCCGTGAAAATTTATTCCGGAATTTTTGGAGTCCGTTTAGTATTTCTTTTTATTCTTTTTCTTCCGAGCGGAATATAAAAAAAACGCGCCGCGCGCCGACTCGGCCAAGGCCCAGCCGACGGCACACCCCGCCGCCTGCCGTCTCCCTCCAGGAGACTGGAGCCGCCGCCGCCGCCCGAGTCCGGCTCGGAGCCACCCCGCCGTGCCCCCTTCCCCAAGGCAGCACACCCCCCTCCTTAAATACCGGACCCCCCGCCGCCCCTCACCTCACCCCACCCCGTCCCGAGCTGCCCGCCGAGCCGCGCCGCCGCCC
>NC_057803.1:567959484-567964074 GCF_018294505.1 Triticum aestivum
GTATAGCCGCCGCCGTTCGCCGTTCGTTTTTTAAAAAAAAAACCGCCTCTGTTTATTTTTCCCTGGTTTATTTATTTAGTGAACGTTCACCGATCCGTTCGTTTTAGCAAACGTGTTCGCCGGTTAGTTTCTGTTAACGAGCGTCCATTCGATTAACTGTTCGTCAGTTTTCTTTTCTCGGATTAAGTTCGTGATTTTTCTGATCGCGATTCCTGATCCGATTTTCGTTTTAGTTTAACTTTTTGCTCGTTTATCGGAATCAGGCGATTCAAGCGCCTAGAGTTTCGTCTCGAAACCCTCTATCCGTTTAACCAACTTAAACAAGATTTTGCTACTGTAAAATTCGCCCTAGATCCAGATTACTAGAACGAAGTTGTTTTCTTTCGCCGTTTGACTTTCGTTGCTTCGTTCGATTTGATTCTTTTTGCCAACCGGAGTTCTTAAGTTGAACCTTCTGGTTAGATCTCTTATTTGAGTTTTACCTATGCATTAGATGAGTACTTATTGTATGCTCGTTTGTTTGTTTGCGATAGAGTATCCGGAGTGTGCCGCCTGTTATTTCGAATCGCTAGGTTTCCCGGATCATCAGCAAGGCAAGTAACACTTTGATCATACCTTCTCTACTACCCAGTTTTATAGCATTAGATCAATCCTCACACATTGCATGATTAGGATCTAATTAAATTGTGGGATGGGAAGTAGATGAGGTAGTACCTATTACCAGTTTATTTTCAAACCTTTGGGAGTTACTTCTACGTTTGCTTATTATGCCATGCTATGCTAGTAGACGTGGATTGGGTGAGTGAAATCCATGACAGATGTGAGATTGTTAATTAATTGTTTATCTAAGGTGGCAACTTAAACACACATCTAGGTGGATTGAGGCACCTGGGTATTCCAGGACTTGCCTGTTTTCTTTTGGACCGCCACCCAGGCTCAAAGGGATCATAAGACTATTCATACTAGAAACTTCCGTGTGCAGCCACAAGCTATTATGGGCTCTAGCATAGTTGACTAAGCTGTGCGAACTCTTACAGTGGTAGACTAGCAGATGTAGGGGATGTAGGTGGTACGGTCTACCCGATCGTAAGGTGCTAGCACTTCTGAAAGACTATGTCTCGGTCATCCGCCTTCTCAAACACCCTGTAGTGCGAGAAACCAAATGGAGGCGATCGAGTCTTGTGGAGAAAAGTGCGCAAACCTCTGCAGAGTGTAACAAACTAATCATGATTAGCCGTGTCCCCCGTTATGCACATCTTGTGTATCTAGTACCTGGATTTTCATGTGAATCTCAACATGTTACTCTAAATTAATTTTGTTGGGTTATGTTTAATGATGATGCTTAATTGGGATTGAGAATGCTGTCAACCATTCTCAATGTTTAACAACTACCATGATAGTTAAATAAATTTTATTCCTTTGTAGTAGGGAAAAATTGGCTTTACGCAAAAACTGTAACCATAGAGCTTTCCACCAGCCAAATATGCATATAGTATAGCTGTATCATTCCATTACTCTCTATGTGTTACCTTGCCAGCATATTCCATGTGCTGACCCGTTTTCGGGCTGCAACGTTAATGTTGCAGACTTTTCAGACGAAGACTAAGGAGTTTTAGGTCGTGGTTCTATACTCAGTGATGCCGTTGGAGTTGACGGACTCACTTATCTTCCAAGACTTCCGCTGTTATCGTTATTAGATGGCCTTAAGCCATATTTATTGTAATAAGTTCTCTTTTGAGACACTCGATGTAATAAGTGTGTGATTGCTACTCTGCTATAAATCCTCCGAGTATTGTGTGGTGTCAGCATTACTGATCCAGGGATGACATCGGAGCACAGAGATCAGACTATTTGAGGTTTGGTCGCTACAGTCTTTTGGCCTGTAGTTGAGACTCAAAAAACTGAACTGATTCAGACAATGAGTTTGAATAACTTGTGCAAGCGGTAGTGGCCAGTAACACGAACACTGAACCAAGATAGGACTTCGGGGTTGTCTCACTGTCTTCAAGATAGTCTTCATTAGTTGTTTTATCAGTTTGTTGGAGACCAACAAGGATATCTCACTATCCTAAACCTTATCTGCATTACTTCCTTTACCATTGCTTAATAATGCACTCTTCCCCAACATTCCGTCAGCATTCTAAAAGAAGAAACAAGCAGACACATAACATGTTTAACATGTACTAGTATATGAAACTCATTTCGGTGAACCAGTTCATTACTAAGGTTTATTGGATTAAACTACTAAGTCTTCTATTGCCAAGTACTAGTACGTAATAAAAGCATCAAACAAACATATATCTATGTCCTATGGCCACTTCATTGTATTGCCAAATCAAAATAGAGACATGGTTCAAATCATATCAGTTCAAGACAAAGCAGCAGTGAAAGAATACAAAGCATGGGAAACTACATGGCACAACAAGATTTCAGATGGGCATGGCGGGTCTACATGTACAACAACACTATTGGCTCTGTTGTGATGCTAGTAATGTGCATGATATGAGAAGTCAACTGTATACACAATTGAAATTGAAATCAATAGAACTATTGATAAGAGCAAACCTGTTAAAGAAACAAGCGTGAAGATACCTGCGGTGCCATTGGAGTTTCGATTGGATCCTTCAATTTAAAAATAAGTTTGTATGAGTAAATACAGTGCTACAAGAGCAAAGCGGTATGCACGATAGAAATGGAATCTTAAATTGGAACAGTTGTTGTTCAGGTTTAAGCACTTGTTCTACATGAACAGAGTACAGTAAGACACAAGAATATAGTACTTAAAGAAATGAGCTCATAGACCTTACCACATTCTTGGTTCAGGACCAGTACAGAACAAGGCGTTCCCAGTCATCGTCCAGTAAATGTGTCTCAGGAGAACGTAAGGGAATTTGATGAGTTTCTTTGCTAGTGAAGTACGTTTTCTTTAGGTAATTCTGATACTTCCACCAAGCATTCTTGAAGATAGCAGAGGTATTAGCACAGGTTACCTCATCCCGAGTTTCCAAATCAGTCCCTCTCTATAGAGAAAAATGGGAAAATTTTCTGTATTATAACCATCATGGAGGTAGAATGTATGGGACAAAGCAAAGTAATTGCCATGAAAAACATTACTTACACATAACTCCTGGACAAACACCTGCAACTGGCATTTTCCTTCATCTTCAGTATAATATTTCCAAGATGGGAAGATACACACATAGGATTTAACAACATCAAATGCGATAGATGTTAAACTACGACTGGCTGGTTGGGCTCCCTCCACAGGAATAGGCGTACTAACTGGTGGATTTGGGGTTCGTCGTGGTAGTACTAGCCCTTTGGGCACTTGAGCTGCCTTACTAACTGCTCTTGTTTGGGAGCTCTATGGTGGAGATGGTGCTGTGTCAACACGAACTGGGTTACTATCTGCTGGGGTTGGGGTTAGATTGGGTGAAGCTAGTTCTCTGACCACCACAGTAGGGGTACAATCTGCGAGAGTGTGGGTTATGTGTGGTAGGGCTGGTTCTCGTGCATGTACAACCGTGGTGCTATCTCCACCAATAGGTAGCACTGTTTTATTTGAAGACTGTGTTTTTACTCCGCTAGATACTGCCATCACCCGCTCCAATTCAAATGGCTGATAAACATGAAACATAGTTGAATGTACAAACATTGTATGAGAGACAGATGCAATAGATAGTGTGGAAAAAATAGGGCATGAAATAGTTGACATGTATATTGTTTAACTAAAATGGATAGCATGACATAATTTCACATATATGATGTCTATCTAAACTGGATAGCATAGCATAACATAATTCAAAGATATGATGAATAACTAAACATGATCACATGACATAATTCACATACATGTTATCTAAGTAATCAGGATCGCATGATTTAATTCACAAGTGTGATTTATATGCTAAACAGTGGGCATTCGATATGATGTCTGAACTAAGAACATGGTGTTAAATATTGTGTATATGGTGTCTAAACTATGCAATACAAGACACCATATGCATGATATAAGCAGTATAACCGTGCCAAGTTAGAGCATACACCTTGGTGGGGAATAGGACTGGTCATCTGTCTCTGAATCCATCTCTGAGGAGCTATCGGGACCCAACAAGAGATCTGCTTTGATAGGTAGCACTATCTGCTCTAAAGGCCTTGTTTTCACTCTAGATTTTTTCCATCTCCCACCCAAATGGCTGATTCACGGGAAGAGTAGTTTAATGTACAAACATTGTCGACAAATGGAAATGTAATTAGGAAAAGGATGGGCGAGATATCATTCAAATATATGATGCCTGGTTAAACAGGATTGCATTGCACATTTCACATATATTATGGCTGGCTAAAAGACATGAGACTGCATAATTCCCATATATGATATAGAAAGTAAACATGTGGCATTAAAGAACATGTCTAAACTAAGCAGATGACATATATGATGTCAAAAGTAGGCACAGCAAGGCAACATAAGCATGATATGACTAACATCATCATGCCAAGGTAGAGCAAACACCTTGGGGGGTAAATAGGAGTGGTCAGCTGTGTCTGACTCCACCTCAGAACAGATATCTTCCTATAGGTTACAATCTT
>NC_057803.1:567964257-567965491 GCF_018294505.1 Triticum aestivum
GGGTTTGCCATTGAACCTGCCATGGAGCGATGTCTGCATGACATTGTATTGTCGCGCAAAACTCTTCTCTTTTTCTCTACATGTTCAGCATAACTGTGTACAATATCTGACATGCATATGAAAAAATACGGTGAGATTATGTAAGGAGAGCATGCAGAAATCTAGAGTGATGGTAACAACCAGTGGATGGATCCAAAAATAATGATAGCAGGCTGATGATTGCTTTAATTTAATAAAAATATAGATGATGATTGCTTTACTATTTGTTTCCCATCCAAGATGAACAACATAGGCATACCCTAGGTGAACCAGATATTAGACAGAGATACTATTAATTGCTTCCTCGATATGTGCCCCACAACTAATTTATAAGTCAAGTTTGAACATCAATAAAGTGAAACCATATGAAAGTGTGTACAGTTAGAATGTTATTCTGCCACTAATGCACTTGGTCTTGTTTTCATGCATAGGATTTTAAAAAGTAGGTCCAGGTGGGTGTTTTCTCCATTCCTTTCAACAAAATGCATGAATAATTGAATGGTAGAGTGCCATAGGAAAATTTCCTATTGCTATGTTTTTCCGTTGAACCACAGTAGCACTAATGGATCGACATGAATGTAGAGTAATAAGTGATGTGACAAGTGTACAACCTCTTTGCTGTAGCCGTGTCGACCTCAGCATCATTGGGTTGGTTGCTGAAGAAGTTGAGACAGAGGTGGCTGTCGGAGATGTAGAGGAAGATCTGAGGAATCTGTAGACGGCATCTAGGGCACTGCTCTGTTGTGATGGGTTGTTCTGTCGTTGGAGCAGCTCAAGTGAGCCGTAAGACGTCAAGGCTGAAGCAGCACAAGACCGACATCGTTAGTCTCAAGTGGGATTCTAATAGCATCTCCAATAGATGATATAAAATAGATGTAAAATTTACATCACCAAAAACCACGTGCCTACAATAGATGAGGTAAAAACTGTTGACTCTGAACTTAACTGTCGAAACTGAAATTTACTATGGTATCTAAATGTTACTGTCGAAAATGAAAGCAATGGTAGCAGAGAGGCACTTGCATGTAGTTTAGTGAGGGCCTGCAGTTCATCTTCAACCTGCACCCCCTGAGCCGCCAGCCACCACCGGTCGAACCGCCGGGCCCTGCGCCGCCTTGCCTCCTCGAAACAACTCCCCATCGATGGTCCACCGCCGCCCCGAAACAACTCCCCACCACCGGTCCGCCGCTGCCTC